>NW_024070212.1:27918335-28003859 GCF_014754425.2 Oryx dammah | reverse complement strand
ATCATCCGTCACGTAGCAACTCTGCCCGGAGCCACTGCTGGGTGTGCAACACACGTGTGTGATCCTCTGACTCTCATCAAGATACTGTGTTTTAAGTAAAAATGTTATTATCCAACTTTACAAACGAGGAAGCTGAGATTCTTGGAGATTAGCGATCTTGGAGATAGCCTAGAAGAACAGGAAAGACTGTAAGTTTTGATGCCCGACAGGCCTGGATTCAGATCCAGACTAGCTAGGAATTACCAACATGGTCTTTTTTTTTAGCATCTCCCAACTTTTGTTTCCTCTTCTGGAAAAGTCAGGACAATGAGAACACCAATTTCTTGCTGTTGTTGTTGTTCAGTCACTAAGTCGTGTCTGACTCTTTGTGACTTCATGGACTGTAAGTCACCAGGCTTCTCTCTCCTTCACTATCTTCCGGAGTTTGCTCAAACTCATGTCCACCGAGTTCGTGATGCCATCCAACCATCTCGTCCTCTGTCATCCGCTTCTCCTCCTGCCTTCAGTCTTTCCCAGCATCGGGGTCTTTTCCAATGAGCTGACTCTTCGCATCAGGTGGCCGAAGTAGAGCTTCAGTGACAGCACCAACCCCTCAGGGTTATTCTGAGGATTAAATATAATACTACATGGCACAAGAGCTCAATGATGCTAGCTATCTTGTTTCTATGGTTTCTGTATTATTGTCATTACTTATTATTGTTACTAAAGTATCAGGCAGTATTAATACATACAATGGTATACAGGCAACAAATGTTTACCCCTCATCCTCACTTCCCAGAAGTATCATAGCTAGTTGTTGTTGGAGGCAGGCTGACCATGACTTTGATTTTAGTACTGGTATTCTTCCACAGTAACTTGTTGCCCACTTCTGTATTTAACATCTTAAAAATGCAACTAGACCACACTACAGATCTCCATGACACTAATATTCTTTCCATTTCCCAAGGGATATCCAGATATTCTAAGATCAATATTTCAAACTATCCAATTATCCTCTGCTGCTTGGGAAGGGCCTGTGTGTGTGCCATCTATATTACAGCCTAGTATCATAATATTTCCTCTAATTATTTTTAAGTTGGAGTAGACAATCAATTTTGTACAAACAATAAACTAGGAAGGCTGAAAATAATGGGAAGAGTTTAATGTTGAGATTAATCTTAAAGCAAAGTTAATCAATACATAATCATCTTTGTGCTATGTGGTGATTAGGTATAAATGAAAGCTATTTGTGTAAATGAAAATAGTCAGTAATATTTTGTGTAATCAAGCCAAGCACCCACAGGGGTGAAGGGGGAGAGCAGAGGTCCTGAACATGGGTGGATAATACAGTTAGAGCTCCCTGTGTCTCTAACTTGCTTGAGGAAAGTATTGGTCACTGGGTCCCTAAGATGTTTATTACAATGCCTGGCAATCATAAGTATTCAATATACATTCACTCCTCCTCTTCCACATCTATTTCTTCTCCTTTATTTTCCACTTCCCATTATGATTATTGTTACTTTTATTCCTTAGCCTTAACTAACTTAATGGTCCCAGGACTGCTACCTTAGTTTCCAGTGTTTGAATGACTGATGATGAGTTAGGGGTTTGAAAACCCTTGTTCAGACATTCAAAAAGAAGGGAGAAAAAAGTCTACTTTGGAAAAAATAATTTTAGGATTCATTAGAAAAGTCTAATAACCAATGATCCTTTCTTAGATTAAAAAAAGCAATAAATGAAGAGTCAGATTATAGTCATTTTTGAATATTCCAAGGTCGCTGGAGTTAAAGGAACAGAAGAGCAACAAAGAAAAAGTGGCTGTCTGTCAGTGAAGGGTAATCATACACTCTAGGTATTTGGGGGATTGCTGCCTAGCCCTCTGTGGCCCCAGTGACGCATGGGATGACTTCCCAATATGAGTTAGTATATGTCCACAACTAAGATTCTGGCATTTGGTCCCATCACTTCATGGCAAATAGATAGGGAAAAAATGGAAACAATAACGGACTTTATTTTCTTGGGCTCCAAAATCACTGCAGATGGTGACTGCAGCCATGAAATTAAAAGGCACTTGCTCCTTAGAAAAAAATCTATGACAAACCTAGACAGCATATTGAAAAGCAGAGACATCACTTTGCCTACAAAGCTAGTGAAAGCTATGGTTTTTCTAGTAGTCGTGTATGGAAGTGACAGTTGGACCATAAAGAAGGTTGAGTGCTGAAGAATCGATGCTTTTGAACTGCGGTGCTAGAGAGAACTCTTGAGAGTCCCTTGGACTGCAAGGAGATCAAACCAGGAAATCAACCCTGAATGTTCATTGGAAGGGCCAATGCTGAAGCTCCATCACTTTGGCCACCTGATGGGAAGAGTCGTCTTATTGGAAAATATCCTGATGTTGGGAAAGATTGAGAGCAGGAAGAGAAGGGGGCAACAGAGGATGAGATGGTTGGATGGCATCATCAACTCAATGGACATGAGTCTGATCTAACTCCAGGAAATAGTGAAGGAGAGGGAAGCCTGTGGGTGTGCTGCCGTCCATGGGGTCACAAAGAATTGGACACGACTGAGTGACTGAACAACAGCAACATATGTCCACCTGGCTGAAATTGGATTGGATCAGCTGTTAGTACTTGACTCAGCTGAGCCAATCAGATTATTTCTCCTGAGAACCTGTGATTCATGAGCAGTGGGTTCCTGTGTGTGGCTTGAACTGAGAAAGTATGAACTTGAGAGCTGAATAACGGTCTCATGTAGAGAGAAGCAGAAACAAACACAAACAAAAAGTCTATGACAGAAGAGAGAAGAATCAAAGAGAGATACAGAGAGAAATGAGTGTCTACGTGATTCTAAAGTAAAATAGAAAATGGTCCGTTACTTTCCCATGGCTCCTAGTTTAGATCTGTCCTGAGACCTGTATCCTCTCCCCGATCCTTGGTTCTGTGAGATATTCCTGTATCCATACGATCCATTTTCCTATTTTGTTGAAGTTAGCCCAAGTGGGTATTTATTATTTGCAACCAAAAAGAGCCTTAAGCAAACACATTGCTTAGTCAGCTTGGTTTCCCAGCACCTTTTACCAAGGGAAGAGGAGTTTGGATAATTTTGTTGAGAAATGGTATTGCCCAAAATAGACACGGCTGCTTCCTTCTTCAAGGCTAATGCCAAGCCTACTTAACTTACTTTAAATCACTTTCCTCCTCCTCCTTCCTGGCCTGGAGTAATCAGGCCAGAATGGGAATGGATGAATATGGTGATGAGGAGTGGGGGTGGGCAGACAGGGACAGGACAAACAGCTGTACTGGGGACTTCCTGTCCTGTGTGATCACGTACTCTCAGAAGAGCAGCAACTGCCCGGGACCCAACATCTAAAGCTCCAAGTTTTCCTCGTCGGACTCTGCCTCCTGCAGACTTTTCAAGAGGCTCAAGGAACCTGCTGCCTCAGTTCTAGCTGCCTGACCTGGCCACCCCCACCACTCCCCATAGCGGATCTGGAGTTCAGAACAGCTTTCCGAGGGACTGTTAAAGTCAGCGGCCCAGCAAATACAGAGTACTAACGGGAATGGAGAAATCAGTTTCCAAGAACACGAGCCCACTTCCATTTATTACACATGGATGCAAGGCATCTGAGAAGAGCACTAAATATGGACTTAATTAAAAAAAAAAAAAATCCTTCATTTTCTTCTATGTCCCCTGTGGCAGAAAAACTCATTTTCCCAAGCAGTTTGAAGTGGTAAGAGATGCAGAATGACTGGCAAGGGCCTCCACATGTGTTCTCTGTGTTGGAAGTGATTAAAAATCCGGAAAATGTTTACATATGTGAATTTGGTTAAAACAGCAATGTCCCAAGTTTGGGGTAGGTCAGGCCTATCTGTGTGTGGAGGATGACTATGTCTCACTGAACAGAGACTTCCTCTAGGGAAAAATTGAGGAGGACTCCCTGAGTCTCATTCAAGAACACTATGGGATGGATTTCTGAATTGAAGTCCTAGTACCACCCATAAATTCTAGGAGAAAATTTTCTCTGATCATGCAACCAGTATGCGTTTGATGGACACCTGCTTGGGCCACAGTGCTGACCCGGGAGCAGCAGAAGGCGCTAGTAATTCACCCAAAGCAAGGATCCCACTTTGAGGACCTTAGTGTTTCATCATGCATTCGTGAAGCACCTGTTATGTGCCAGATACTTTCTAGTCATCAGAATAGTGAACCCCGGTAGATGAGGCCCCTGCTCCCATAGTTTAAATTCCTTTTTAATCTTTAAAAAATTTATTTTTGTTTATTTTTTTTGGCTGGGCTGGGCCTTTGTTGTGGCACATGAGCTTCTCTTGTTTCAGAGTCTGGGCTCTAGAGCGCGCGGGCTCAGTAGTTGTGGCCTGGGCTCAGTTGCCTGACCTGGGATTGAATCCATGTCCCTTACATGAGAAGGCAGATTCTCAGCCACTGGACCCACCAGGGAAGTCCCATCCACAGCTGAAATTCTAATGGAGAGAGACAAAATATAAGCAAGAGAGTTAATGAAAAATAAATGTATATGCTAATTTTCAGAGACTAAAGGAAATAAAACAGGGTAATGGGATGAAATGGGGTTGGGCAAAGAGACAATGTTAAATATGGTCAGGGAAGGTCTTTGGGGTCTAAATCATGAGAAGGAAGCAAAGAGCCAACGGAAGTCCGAGGAGAACCTTGTAGGTGAAGAAAACAACAAAGCCAAGGAATATTGGAGGACCACAAAAATGAGCAGCACAGCTAGAGAGTGGTAATTGATGGGGCTACAGAGGGGCCAAACGCCAGATTATCTGAGCCTTGCAGACCGTGGAGATAGTTGGATTTTATTCTAGGTGGAAAGAGATGCCTTTGGAGGGCTTTAATCAGGAGAGAAATATGATCTGATTTGTTTTAAATTGTGAAAGGGCATTTTGTGGAGAGAGGACTCCAGGAGAACAGGAGTGGAAGCTACTCGTGGGGAGATTAGACAGGCCACAGCAGTGAAGTCAGAAGCAGGATATCGGTGATTGATTAGGGTGGTGGCAGTATGTCAGTGAGACCACACTGGCTTTAATACATAGCCTGAGGGGACAGGACCTGCTGGAGGTTCCTGTGTTGGGGATGAGTGGGCGAACTGAGGATGACTCTTAGGATTCTGGTCTGAGCACAGAGCCATCACCAAGTCTGGGGAAGAGAGGGAAGGAGATGTTTTAGTGGGAAATCGAAGAAGTTTGGGGGCTTCCCAGGTGGCACTAGTGGTAAAGAATTGGCCTGCCAGTGAAGGAGATGCCAGAGATTGGGGTCCAATCCCTGGGTCAGAAAGATCCCCTGGAGAAGAAAGTAGCAACCCACTCCAGTATTGTTGCCTGGAGAATCCCGTGGAAGAGGAGTCTTCCAGGCTACAGCCCGTGGGGCCACAAAGAGTCTGACACTGAGTGCACACACACACAGGAAGAAGTTTGGAGGGGAAAATAAACACCATTTTGGACATGTTAAATTTGAGGTGCTTTATCATACTGCTTGGCTGGATGAACATACACAGGCAAAACAACTCAAGCAGTGAAGAAGTTTAGTATTCACAAGAGGCCTTGAACATATTAAATCCCTTAACACTTAAGAGTCTACAAGAAAGGATCCTCAAAGCTCCAAGCTCACTATTTGCCTAATGATTGTAGTTATGTACTTAACTCCTAAAATCATTATATTCCCCGCTTGTAAAACATGGGTAAAAATAGCATCAACTCTACACAGTTGTAGAAAAGATTAAAAGAAATTCTGCATGTACTTAGCACAGCTCTTGGTACGTCGTGGTAAGCATTCAATAAATATTAGCTCTTGGTAATTGTATTTAGTTTCCTAGTCTATCAAAACAATGTACCACCAACTGGGCGGCTTCAAACATCAGAAATTTATTGTCTCACAGCTCTGGAGGCTAGAAGTCTGAAATCAAGGTATCATCAGGGTTGTGCTGCCTCTAATAACCTGTAGGGGAGAATCTTTCCTTGCTTCTTTGCTCCTGGTGTTTGCCAGCGATCCTTGGCCTTCCTTGGTTAGGAGGTGCGTCACCCCAGCTGCTGTCACTGGCTGTTCTTCCTGTGTCTGTGTCTTCATATGTCTGTGCTCCTTTTCTGTGTGCACATCTCTCCTTGTAAGGACACCAATCACTGGACTAAGGGCTCACCCTTCTTCAGTACAATCTCATCTGAACTAATTCCATCTGTAAGAACCTTACTTTCAAGGAAGGTGCTGTTCTGAGGTGCTCCAGGTTGGGAAGAGGGACCCATTTCAGCCCATAACACTAGTCTTCATAATATCACTGATAAATTCTTTCCTTATCTTGCATATGTACATGCTAAGTCACTTCAGTTATGTCTGACTCTTTATGACCCTACGTATTGTAGCCCGCCTGACTCCTCTGTCCTTGGGATTCTCTAGGCAAGAATACTGGAGTGGGTTGCCATGCCTTCCTCCAGGGGATCTTCTCTACCTAGGGATCTAACCTGCATCTCTTACATCTCCTGCCCTGGCAGGCACGGGTTCCCAGTGGCACCTGGGAAGCCCATCCTTATCTTGGTAGAGTGTTAAAGTGTTAGTGGCTCAGTTGTGCCTGATGCTTCACAACTCTACAGACTGTAGCCCGCCAGGCTCCCCTGTCATTGGAATTCTCCAGGCAAGAATACTGGAGTGGGTTGCCATTCCCTTCTCCAGGGGATTTTCCCAACCCAGGGATTGAACCTGGGTTTCCTGCACTGCAGGCAGGTTCTTTACTGTCTTAGCCACCAGGGAAGCCCTATCTTGGTAGAGGGCCCTGCCAAACAGAAACACTTAATAACCAGTTCTTTCAATTCACAGGATAGTCTTTGCCTCTGATAAAGAACTCGGTGGTACGTGGTTGACATTTTAGGCGAAAGTCGAGAAAATCTATCTATAGTTAGAATCATGGCATTTTGTGAGCTTGAAGTGACCAGGAATAACTGAGTCCAACTCCTTCACTTTGTGACTGAGAGAACCAAAGCCTAGAAGTGCGGTGTGATTTGGCAGAGGGCACGTATCTGGACAACAGCCAAGCTAACTCTAGGAAGCTTGTTTTCTCCCTTCTAAGATAATGTTTCTCCCATTACACTTATTTGATCCTGCAGTCAAGTAACAACTGAATTTCACTGCCTTCACCCCTTCCTGCTCAAGTGTCCCTCTCCAACCATCCACCTTCCTAAATAAAGTCCAAACCTCTCTCTGAGGGGAAATATCATATGAGAAGATCCAGGAATCAGAAGAGGAAAAAGATACCTTCCTCCTTTTCCAGCTGGATTCAAAACACTTATTTTTCACTCCCTTTTGACTCTGGGGAGGGTAAGTAGCAAGTGAGAGGTTATAAAATATAAAACTCTAAACAAATGTAATAGGTTCTTATAACTTTATCTACAGTTCCTGAAACTTGGGAATGATGGTATTTCAAGTAACTCATTCTTTAAAAAAACAATTCTAGTGTAACAAAACAATTTCAGTTTAGAATTTTTACCTTTGGAGTAAGGCAAAGGCTTAAATGACATGTGAGTTAGACGCTTTCAGATGCAAGTAACATGCTAGCTGAATAGTAGTGGCTGAAGCAGTAAAGGATTTATCTCGTGTAATGAGAACATCAGAGCAAGATGAACATCAGAGCAAGGCAATTCAGAGTTGCTTAGTTCAGAAGTTCAACAAGGTCCAGGGGCTTGAAGTGGCTTCTCTCAAGTCCTGCTGATTTTCCCGTCTGTCCCAAGATGGCTGCCATAGCCTCAAGTCTAATGGTATTAATCACACTCTTCCACTTTCTGTATTTTATTTGTTTATTTTTGGCTGCACTGGGTCTTCATTGCTTTGTGTGAGTTTTCTCTAGTTGTGGCAAGCAAGGACCACTCGTTAGAGCTGTGTGCAGGCTTCTCCTTGTGGTGCCTTCTCTTGTTGCAGAGCACAGGCTCAGTAGTTGCAGCTCACAGGCCCTAGAGCGAGCCTTCTCTGGTAGTTCTGGTGCACAGGCTTAGTTGCTAAGGGACATGTGGAATCTTGCTGGACCAGGGATCAAAACCGTGTTTCCTGCATTGGCAGGCGGATTCTTATCCATTGTGCCACCAGTGAAGTTCCATTTTCTGTATTTTTGATGGATTGATCTCTTGGTCAATCTGGCTGACCTCTGGCTGACCCTAGAGAAATGGCCCCTCTCAGGATTGGCTCATTTCCCAGAGAAGAGTAATCTGCTAGCCTACAAACAGGCCTTTTGTTTGCAAACCAACTAATTTGGATCTCATAGCCCAACCACCTCCTTCATCAGGCTCTCCCAGGGAGCCCATCCTCTGGGCCACCTGCCTAATCCTCCCAGGGGCTAGGTATCAGGAAAGTAGGAACATCCCCAGAGCCAGAAATTATTCACCTAGCCAATCTTAAGCCTGCTTACCTGCCTCACCTGTACTGCCTGCAGAAACTGCAGTAAAGCTCTTGCCCACTTTCCCCCACTCCCTCAACCTCCAGATTTGCCCCAGGGCTTCCCTATGTGTCCCCATTCCCCACCCCCACCCTGAAGAATCTAAGCTACTCCATTTTGTAAGGTTCCAGGAAAAGAGCCTTTGGAAATCCAAGAGCCTTTGGAAATCCCCTGACCTCACCCCACCATCTGCGAACCAATCAGAACCCTTGGCCAGCCCGGGAAATGGGAACCAATCAGCACCCGTGGCCAGCCCGGGAAACGAGAACCAATCAGAACTTAACACCTAACCCTTCACCAGAAGGTGACCAATCAGACCGGGAGACTCCCGTTTTTCGAATTTTTTGCGCAAGAATACCCTATATAAGCAATGTAACCCAGAGCTCAGGGCTCCTCCGTATAGCTGCTGCGTCGGTATCATCGATATCGGTGGGAGCCCCAGCGCGAGCTTGGTCATAAAAACTCTCTTGCTTTTGCATCGGATATCGGCTCCCTGGTGGTCACTGGGAGATTTCGCGACTTGGGCATAACAACCCCTGTCCCAGTATAAGCATGTTCCCTCCTCTTAGAAGCTGCAACTGTCTTTTCAACAGTCATCAGCTCCTGATCAGTTGGCCTCACCATATCTGAAAAACAATAAAACCCACATTTTAAAAACAATAACATCCTCACACAGGGAGTTCAAAACATGAAGGGACCCTTCCTTGAGCACCTGAGGAGGGTGAGTAGCAGAACCAAATCTGAGTTCTGATGAAAGGCAGTGCGGAATCTTGGCTGTCAGGTAATCCAGACATGCTTCATGAGCCTTACAAGAACACAAGTGACAGAAAAGATCAGAATTGGGTGGAACTAATCAAGGAAGGCTTTCTGAGTGTAAGAGTTTCCACTGAGAACTGGAGAGTCTGAGAGCAGGGGTCCCCAACCCTGGGCTGAGGACCGGTAGCTCTTGTCAGATCAGCAGTGGCGTTAGATTAGAACTAAAGTGCATGATAAATGCTTTGCGCTTGAATCATCCCCAAACCACTCCTCCCGCCCCCCGGTCTGTGGAAAAATTGTCTTCTAAGAAATCAATCCCTGGTGCCAAAAAGGTCAGGGACCGCTGTCCTAGAGGACTTGGGTGTGGTATGTGAAAGTGAGTAGGCGGTGGAGGTGAAGGAGAGACAGAGCGGATGAGTCACAGCTGGCTGTGAGGGCAAACAGGTGTACTTGATGTGAGGCGAGTGGGAGCCTTGGCCATGGATGTCTGTTTCAAGATCCTGGTTCTTCTTGACTGTAAATCACTTGCTTTGGCATGGGAGAGGACAGACAGCTCCTCAAATGAGCCAACCTGGCTTCAAAGAACAGCCAAATCCAACCCCACTCAGGAGTCCTGGTTAAAGACGCTCCATGCTTCTGTGACAAGGAACAGCGGGTCATAAGATCTATTTCTGCCTCCTGCCTCTGACTCATGGGATGACTCAAGGTGAATCTCTGTCTACCCTTCTCCAAGGCCCCAGCCCCCAGCCGTGAGCAACAGAAGACGGCAACCATGCTTCCCTTCCGGCAAGGTTGGCTGTCTCCTCAGGGCCCTGCAAAGACTTCCAGACTGTCCCCTCTGCCTGCCGCTGACTCTTTTCAGTTTTTCCAGCTCTTTCTCTCCCTCCCACCTCCTCACTTGATTTTTCCTTTTCCTCTTTCCCAAATAGCACTGCTCCAAAGCACCCAGGCCCGCTGGCTGCCCCCGCCCCCAGCTGGGACCTGGCTGTGCTATTGCTACTTCCCAGTAGCAACTCCGTTTGCAGGATAAATAAAGTGATCCTGAGGGTGGGCTTCCATGGGCTGGGCAGATTTCCATTTTGCAGTGGGTCAGCTTCATTCCACCAGGGGGCTTTTGAACGTTTATAGGCATTTCTCTCCAGGTGCCCTTCTCCATTCTTCACAGAGCACCAGTCGGGGCGGGACCTTCCACTGGAATCCTATGGAGAGACTTTTCATTGTTTTCCTTACAAATTAGCTTCTGGATTTAATGGCTCTGGTTGCTGTGCAATCTTAGAAAATTGGGGCAGAGGGAGTGTCCATTATGGGCGCCTGGTTATTGGGGGCCCCTGGAAGTGTGTGGGGCTTGGGATTCAGGTGGAATTAACTCTTGGAGACTTGGGGGCTAGGGGTGGGGCTTCACTTCCCCTGGAAGGAATATTTGTTGTTATAGTATGTTTAGAAATTTAGAGATGGTAGCCCTAGATCCAAAAGATGGAGAGCAAGGATAAGGATCTCAGCTGGCTGCTTAGCTGTGGAAGGATTTGAGATTAGACTCAGAACTGGGAATTGAGCATTACCTCAAGACTGTCTTGTGAATGTAACAGACATAAAGGAAAAAAACTCCAGGGATGCTAGGGATGCAGGAACAAGTACGCACAGGGTGGGTGGACAGGAATAAAGTTGAGCATCACAATTCTAAGGGACAGTGCTGAGATTGGGTGGGAACCTTCAGGGTCCCAAGCTCTGTGAGAAAGCTGGCTGGAACTGGTAGCCTGAGTGAGTCAGCGATGGGTTTAGGAAGCATTACTTTTCTCTGCAGTGATCTAGGCTCAAGAGATGCCCTTCAGGATGACTGCAGCTGAGTGGGAGTTCCCACAGGGAGTTGATGCTTTGATTTAGGACGGTGGAAGGGGACGGTGGGATAAGCAGAAAGCAAAACAGCCATTAATAAAAAAGGAAACAGGGATCAGAGAAATTACAGTGAGGAAATGGTGTAGGCAAAAGCCTGTTCAGTTAACAGGAGATTCTTGTGATAAAAACCATGCTAAGAATTGGGTGAATGATCTTTTAGCATAATAAGGCCTGGATAATTACTTCCCAAAGAATAGGGTCAAAGCTGTGTTAATGGGAAGAATATGCATTCCTTACATATCCTAGACTGTAGTCTTTAGAAGACAACTAACCATTGCTGTAGCAAGGAGTGTTTGCCTTTAGCTCATTCAGGGAAAAGCAGACTGCAGCATTGCTCATGGAGAGAAGCTGACACAAGGTTGTAATACCCATAACCTGCTCCTCTACCCTCCTCCGGCACACAAAGAAGTGTGTGTGTGGTTCTCAGAGGACTAGCAGAGCCCCAGAAGAAAAGACCTTGTTGATGTTCTCCTGAAAGAATGGAAGGCCAGGAAGAAAATGGGCTGGGTCCATCATCCTGTGGGAAGGGAAAAATACCGCCCCCCCACCCCACCCCACCCCACACACACAGAGGAAAGGCTTAAAGCAAGGACCGAAAGTGAGAGGGAAGAAATAGACAAGGAAGAAAGGAAATGAGAAATGTTCCACAGGGTCTCACCTCCCTATGGGCAGATAATTGTTGGTTCTCATCTAGGTGAAGATTGAGGCTATTCTGGCTTCCCAGGTGACTCACCGGTAAAGAATCCACCTGCCAATGCCAGAGATGTGGGTTCAATCCCTAGGAAGGAAAGATCCCCTCGAGGAGGAAATGGCAACCCACTCCAATATTCTTGCCTGGAGAATCCCATGGACAGAGGAACCTGGCAGGCTACAGTCCTGGGTTGCAAAGAGTCAGAAACAACTTAGCGACTGAGCATGGGCGCATACAGTAGGCTGTTGTAAGCCTGTATTAATACACCCATGTTCTCACTTAACCCATATAGCAATCCCATAAGAAGGCTCTATGGGGAGATCAAAGGATGAAGAAGCTCCTGAGACTTGCTCAGGGTCATTCTACTAGCAAGTGGTAAAAGCAGGATCCATCTCGGGCTGTGTGAATCTGGACCTCAACTCTCAAACCCCATACTGTACCAGTACAAGGAGACAGAATCAAAGTGGTTGCAACTCCAATGCTCAGGGTCTTGCCAGCTCTGGATCCCTTTGGTAAAGATAAAGAATGGCTTCAACTGCCATCAGAAACATGACTCTACAGCCTGGCAAAGGCTAGTCAGGAAAGGGAGAGTCCACACTCCAGTGGTCATCTGACACCCTGGGTGACAGCTTTGATTACCCAAGCAGAGAGGATGACCAGACAGCAAGTAATTCCCCTGCCACTTGGAGGTTTGGAGGGAACTCTTGCATGGATTATAGGGCTGGACCCATGCTGGTGATGCCGATGCCAGTCTGACACATCACAAGGCAGCCACCAGGACAGCTGAGACAATGCCCAGGACAGCAGAGACCACGAGAGAGCTGAGCTCACCTCAGCACCCATCTGTCTACTAAGTCAACACTCGGCAGCTCCATGTGGCAGAAACAGGCCAGGGCTGAGGATGCAGGCCTTCCAGAGATTAGAGCCACAGACCTCTGGAGAAGAGAAGTGAAGGGCCTTTGTTCATTCATCCATTCAATCAGAAATGGTCATTGAGCAAGTACTATGATCCAGGCACTGTGGTGGATGGTGAAGATTCAGGACCTGTTTCTGCTGTCAAGGTTTTAATAGTACAGATGGACAAACAAGCAAAATTCAATTGAGTATGACAAGTGGGAGCGACTGTACTAGCTTGGTGTGGGGAGAGGTCAGTCTTCTGGTTTCGGAAAAAGTGGTGTTCGAGCTAACATCTGAAAGTGGGCAGGGGTGAGGCTGGCATAGTCTGGGGGTGGGGGTGGGCTGGGCTGGGCTGGGCATAGCGGCCAGAAGGTGAACTTTCCAGGTGGAACAAATAGCATGTATCAGGGTCCATGGGTGAAACTGAGCTTGGGCAACCTAGTAATTTCTGGTTGAAAGCTGATGTCAGGAGAGGTGAGCCAAAGCAATATCATGTAGACTTTGTCAGAGTGTGGACTTGAACTTGAAGCCATGAAGAGGCTGCTAAGAGTCTCTAGAAAGGAGCAGGAAGATCAGAACTGTACTTAACAAGGTCACTCTGGCTAAGGTGTGGAGGGTAGCCTGGATGGAGACCAGTTAGAGGACTTGCGAAGTTTTCCAAGCAAGAGATGATGTTGCTGCAACCCTGTGTAGGACACCCTAAAATCAGGGGAGAAATGTCTGTATGTGGTTTGACCTTCCTTTCCAGTGTCCAGAGATCAAAGCACGGTCCACAGGTGCCAACATGGGTGGCTGCAGAGTTTACAAGCAGAACAGCTCAAGGTACCCACAGTGAGTGAGGCGATTGGGAAGAAGGTTCTGGAAGAGACCAAAAATTTCATCACATGTAGAGCTAAGTAGCTTAGTCTGCTGTCCAAAGAGACAGGAAGGGCAAGCAGATCTCCAGGATGAGCACAGACTCCCCTGTGGGACCATCTCTAAGGGTAGGAGTGGTCAGACAGCCATGGAACTGAGGGTGTGGTGGTTTCAGGGAATCCCAGGGCTGATAACCTCTGTCTTCTCTATGTAAGGATGTAGGGGATCTGTAAGCCCAGCAGAGAGAGCGCATTAAGAACTGAAGCAGATGCCACCTTGATCTTGGACTTCCTAGCTTCAAGAAGTACGAGAAATAAATTTCTATTTTTCAAGCCACCCATTCTATGGTACTTTGTTATAAGAGCCAGTTGGCTGAGACAGGATGGGTATCTGTCCTTGGTCCAATCAGCCATGGTATAGGGAGGCAGGCAGAGTGGTGAGGTACCGAAGAGCCATCAGAGTCCAGTGGCAGGAAAGCTCCCTTTGGAAGGGCTATGAGCTATGGGAGGATAGGTGCCAGGGCAAAGCCTCTCTATTTTTATTTTGGCCATGCTGTGAGGCACTTGTGAGCTTAGTTCTCTGACCAGGAATCGAACATCCACCCCCTTCATTGGGAGCATGGAGTCTTAACCACTGGACCTCCAGGAAGTCCCTAGTTTTGGATCTTGTAGCAGACAGCTGTGGTGTTTTCAATCACATCCCTTGGATTACCTCTGATTTCAGTTGCTATGCGGGTTGGTGGTTCTGAAACCATACTCCTTTCTGGGTGGGACTCAAACCCATCCAAAACTCGGATTGGAACTTGAACCTATGGGCTGGGACTTGAACCCATAATCCCTGACTTAGGAGGGGACTTGCACACAGTGTATTTTAATTGAAACTGCTCACCTAGTATCAGGATGTACTGAAGCTCAGGTCCTTTTGTCTCAGCGCAGAAAGAATTCATCAATAGGCAAAGTAGCAGACAAAGAGTTTATTAACATAGGATATTTGTGAGAGAGACAGCCAGGCTGGCAATGGAGTGTAGCAGCCCTGAGAACAAAGAGGGCTACATTTTTGAAATCAAAGGAAAAGTGGAAGGGACAAGATCACCTTCTTCCTCGTCATTGGACAGATGTCAAGGCTTATGTCATTAGTTCCTCCTTTGGCCCTGTATGACTTAACTGGGACTGTCATGGTGCTATTTAAATTATGTATATTACCAAAAGGGTGGTAACATACTAAAATAGGATAATTCATCTCAGGTTTGGGTATAATATCCCCCTTCACCTCGTTTCTTTCCACTTTCACATATATTTCTGTCTTGGCTACATGCAGAAATGCTATTAACTCTCTGACTTCATGTAACAAGATTCGGACCCCATATCTACTGTGTTGTGTTTTAACACAGTGTTTGTGGCTTGAGTATATCTGGCACTGGATACACCTAGTCTTCCTTCAAGGTAGTGTAGGTTGTTGCTAGGTTACTGGATTCTTCTCTTGAGTGGTCATTAACCCACAACAGTCACCCATACTCCCTTCAAATTCCCTTTCTGTCCTTAATCCCCGAGTGGGATTTCTAAGCTGACTTTAATTCTCCTCTATCCATATCAGTTCTGTGGAAGCTCAGGCTCACAGCTCAACAACTGGTTCCACACAGACCCACTCCACCAGCAGCCTCTGAGTATCTCTGAGGCCACAGGAGCTGCTCCAGTTGAGGAGGGGGTGGGTAGTAGATACACTTTAGGACAACGTCATACGAGGGAGGGGGCTGGAGCCCAGGCAGGTAAGTGTTTTACCCTCCTGTCTTCTAGGTGCACAATTCTGGGACTGACCCAGTAACCATCTCAGGGGTCTCTGCAGAACTGAGCCCCGTTACCTTTGCCAGATGCGTCCTATGGCACACATATCGGTTTGCTCCCTTTATCTTTGTCCCTGCTCCCTCACTCCTACTCGCTACAGTTTTACACACTATCTGCACCCAAGTCTCAATCTTCAACTCAGTTCTCAGAGAACCCCACTGAGATTTATTCTGAAGACAATAGGGAGCCCTTGATTTGCTTTGTTTTGTTTTGTTTTGTTTTCCCTTTCTGATAGTAATCCTGTAATGAATTCTAGGCACTCTGCTGGGCAGGGAGGATACAAATATAATACGTCATAGTCCTTGTACTTGAGGGGCTCTTGACCACCCCTTCGTCCGATAAACTTTTCAGTGTTTTTATTTCCATGGTCTCACTTGGCCCTCTCAGCAAACTTCTAGGAAAATAGCGCTAGCATCATTATTCCCACCTTATAGAAAAAGCAAAAGGAGACATAAGAAGGTTAAAGCAGTTTACAAGGTCACACAGTGAGCAGGTGGCCTTTGAAACAATTAAAATCTATGGCTGGGTATATAGATGATCACAGTTACTCTGAGAAAGTAACATTAAAAGCGACACATTTGCTATAATTTAATTATTTGCTTGCCTTCATTATATTTTCTTCACGTTCCCTGCTTCTCCTCCACTTTCCAAATATTGTACTGGCTTTTAATCAGTGCTATATAATTTCTCCTGTGAAACTAGGTCAATGTACAACGTGTTAACATAGCTTTTCTTTTACAGTTTAAACAACATTTTAGTAAAATTGAAACTTAAAAGAAGAAGGGAAAGAAAACCCTTTGACTGCCATTGCATAATTTTAAGCAGGTTGACAAGATTGGATTTGTATTTTAGAAAGACAATTGTGAGGGCAAGATAGAGGAGAGAGTAGAAGGGCAAGATCCTATTGTATTTTCCCGTCCCTGGTGGTTTTATCCCTTCCCATGGCTTTAAATAACATCTTTATGCTGATGACTCATACATTTATTTCTCCAGCCCCTACTTCTCTTCTGAGTTTCAGATTGACATACCCAGCCCCCTAGCTGACGTCTCTACTGAAATGTCTCACAGGGGCTCATATATAACATGTCCAGGATGAAACCCTTAGATTTCCATTCTTCCCAGAAATTGTCCCTTTTACAGCATTTCGTTTCTGGGTTAGTGGCTCCAGAAACTCTGTTTAAGCCAGAAACCTGAAACTCATCCCGGTTCTCTCTCACCCTCTATATCTAGTCAATCAGCAACTCTGGCAATTTATGTGTTTTCCGAATATGTCTCAGATCCATCTACTTCTCCCCATGCCGGCCACCATCATCTCTTGCCTAGACTATGGCTGTAGCCTCTGAACACTTATCTCTCTTTCCACTCTCTTTCCTATTGAGACAGGGTGATGGAGTGGGGGCAGTTTTCCTTATCACTGGGTTCATGTTTCCATGTGGTGGCACCTTCTTTAGATGAACAGTCCTGGTTTCTTTCAGTGATCTGAGAGGTGAGTGTTTTTTCACACGTGCATGGTTTAGCTTCCTTGCAGCCTTAGGGTGGCTGTACTGGTTTTCTAATACTGTGTAGCAAATTACCACAAATTGAGCAGCTTAAAATAACACATAGCTCTATTAAGGCTGCTCCAACGAATTTCCTTTCCACTTAAAATATTTTGGATTTTCTTTCACTTACAACATTGACACAAGCAGTTTCAGGGCCCATCTTGGTGGAAGTGTTAGGTGTCAACTGGGTACCTTATTTTTGTTAGAAACTCAGGGCAGTCTGAGCTAGAGACAAAGACTTGGGGGACAACAGGAGTTGAAGCCAGTGGAGTGCACATGTACCCAGGAAGGAGGTGTGCCCAGGAAGAAGTACAAGCTGACAGGAGGCAAAAGTGACAGAACGAACCTGAGGAGCAGCATGACTTGTGAGCTGGGTGAGTAAAGAAAGCCTGTGGAGGAGAACAAGAAAGATTAGCCAGAGAGGCAGGAGGAAAGCCAGTGGCAGGTGAGGGGAATGGAAGGATTAGGGAGGTCAAGTGAGGAGAAAGTGTCAGGAGAGACTATAGCCTCAGGTGCTGGAGAGGTTTCAGGGATGATAAGAATGGAATATAATCCACATACTTAGCAACTAGGAGGCTGCAAGAAAATTTGGACCAAGATAATTACAGAGGGCAGAGAGTAAAGGGGAGGAAGGCAGTGGAGGCAGTAAAGGTAGACTTATTTCACCAAAAGTTTGGTCATGAATTGAAGGAGGGAGCTGGTAAAAGGCTTGCAGGAGTTGTTTCTAAGCCACATGCCTTTGGAGTCCAACTTTCCAGTAGTCCCAAGATAGCATGGCTTCCCAGGTAGAGCTAGTGGTAAAGAACTTGCCTGCCAATGTAAGAGACACAGGTTCGATCCCTGGGTCAGGAAGATCCCCTGGAGGAGGGCATGGCAACCCATTCCAGTATTCTTGCCTGGAGAATCCCATGGACAGAGGAGCCTGGTGGGCTATGGTCCATAGGGTTGCAAAGAGTCACTCAAGATAGTATGAATTACCTGATCATATGTGATATATATATATTTTTGCTAGTTAACTACTAGGGTGGGTACTTCTACCTAAAATTAATAATCCTGATGAAACAGCGAGCTTGAGAAAATTGATGAAGATCTGAAATAGTAATCATGGAGGAAGGGGGAAACAATACAACAGTGAAGATATGTAAGTGTGGTTTGTTGTTGAAGGAACAGAACCAAAAGAGAGAAAGAAAGTGAAGTCGCTCAGGCGTGTCCGACTCTTTGCGACCCCATGGACAGCAGCCCACCAGGCTCCTCTGTCCATGGGAGTTTGTAGGCAAGAGTACTGGAGGGGGCTGCCATTGCCTTCTCCAGGGAATCTTCCCGACACAGGGATTGAATCCTGGTCTCCCGCATTGTAGACAGATGGTTGAAGATAAAAGTCCTGGCTAATGGAATGATGCTGTTGAGAGGAGGAAGGAGCAGTGGGATCTAAGGTGGCAGGGGCAGGGTTTGCCTAGGACAGGGGGAGGGACGTCACTATCACTGACTCACACTGAAGGCAGTGGAGGTGGATATGAAGCGAGGTAAGATGCATGGCTGTTGTGAGGTAGAAGACGTCAATCCCAACTCTCTGCTGAGGAGGAAGTAGCGTTGCTGCTCAATCATGAGAGAATAATGTGACGTAGGATGTGGAGTATACATTTGTCATGTTGTGGCTCCCTGGTTCCTTTTTTAAATTTTCTCTTTCTTGAAACAATTTCACACTGACAGGAGTTGCAAGTACAGTCTGAAGAACTTTTTTTTCTGATTTATTTGAGAAGAAGTTGCCGACATGGTACTTCATCACCTTCACATTCTTTATTATTTTCTACAAAAAGAATATTCTCTCCTATAACTACAACATAACCTCCAAAACAGAAGAACTCAGGTAGATACTTTATTACCATCTAATTCTCAGACCCTGTCCAAGCTTCATTGATTGTTCCAGTAGTGTTCGTGAGAGCAAAAGGATTCAACTGAGGGTCATAGTTTGTGTTATTTGTCATGCCTCTTTCATGTCTTTTAATCTGGAAGACTTTCCTCAGTCTTTCCTTGGTTTTCATGACCTTAGCACTTCTGAAGATCACAGGCCAGTTCTATTGCAGACATTTCTTCGACTGGGTTTATCTGCTGTTGCTTCATTATCGCATTAGGTTTGAAACTTTGGTACTCATATCACAGAAGTGATGCTATATGACTCTCATTGCACTTTACCAGGTGGCACAAGATTTCTATTTGTTCCACTGTTGTTGGTATTAACTTTGATCACTGAATTAAGGTGCTGTCTACCAGCCCTCTCCACTATAAAATTATTCTTTATTACTTTTGTAATTAATATTTTGTGAGATGGTACTTAGAGACTATGTAATTATCTCCTTCCTTCTCAAACTTTCAATTTATTCTTATTTTTCATATCAATGGTGACTCATTATTTTCTATTTTAATTAAAGGGTTATAATGTGTTACTGTGATATTATTTTCCCCCAGATTCTATCATTGTGATCCCCTTTAAACTGACTTCTGTGACATTTTTTGGACACATCTCCATCATTCTTTGAACATTTCCTTTCTTTTTTGAGAAACAGAATGTTCTAGGCTCAACTTATAGTGTCCCTGTCCCAGTTATGTACTATGGACTGAACTGTGTCCCCAAAATTCATATGTTGAAGCCTTAACCCTGAAAGTGACTATATTTGGACATAAGGTCTATGAGGAAGTAATTAAGGTTAAATGAGGTCATTAAGTGAAAGAGGACAGTGAAAAAGTTGGCTTAAAGCTCAACATTCAGAAAACAAAGATCATGGCATCCGGTCCCATCACTTCATGGCAAATAGATGGAGAAACAGTGGAAACGGTGAGAGGCTTTATTTTTGAGGGCTCCAAAATCACGGAAGATGGTGACTGCAGCCATGAAATTAAAAGACGCTTACTCCTTGGGAGAAAAGTAATGACCAACCTAGACAGCATATTAAAAAGCAGAGACATTACTTGGCCAAAAAAGGTCCATCTAGTCAAGGCTATGGTTTTTCCAGTAGTTATGTATGGATGTGAGAATTGTACTATAAGGAAAGCTGAGCACCAAAGAATTGATGCTTTTGAACTATGGTGTTGGAGAAGACTCCTGAGAGTCCCTTGGACTGCAAGGAGATCCAACAGGATCTCCAGTCTATCTTACAGGAGATCAGTCCTGAATATTCATTGGAAGGACTGATGTTGAAGTTGAAGCTCCAATACTTTGGCCACCCGAAGCGAAGAGCTGACTCATTTGAAAAGACCCTGATGCTGGGAAGGATTGAAAGTGGGAAGAGAAGGGGAGGACAGAGGATGAGATTGTTGGATGGCATCACTGACTCAATGGACATGAGTTTGAGTAAGCTCCAGGAGCTGGTGATGGACAGGGAGGCCTGGCGTGCTGCAGTCCATGGGGTTGCAAAGAGTCAGACAGGACTGAGTGACTGAACGGAACTGAGGTCATCAATGTGGGGTCTTTATCTGATATGATAAGTATTTTTATCATATTAAGTAGGGACACCAGAGAGCTTCCTTTCTTTCTGCCATGTGAGGTCACAGTGAGAAGGCAGCCTTCTGCATATCAAGAAGAAAGACTTTATAGGAACTGAAACAGTCACCTTGATCTTGGACTTCTTCTAGCCTCCAGGACTATAAGAAAATACACTTTTATTGTTTAAGCCACCCAGTCTCTCATATTTTGTTATGGCAGCCCAGGCAGACTACCATATTGTGGAATTAGCTGTTTCTCTAAGAAGGTCTAGCTTTTCGCCTTGAGAATGGTAATTGGAAGTCACTATCTGGGCACTGCAGGTGCTCATCACTATTCTCTCAGGACACTGGGCTCGAGGATTCATATATGTGCTCACATGCACGTGTGTGCATATATGTATTTGTTTCTCTATTTACATTGAAAACAATGAATTCACACCAATCCTTCCATTTCAGGTCTCAAACCACAGTGTTGATTCCAGTTTTCCCCCTTTTCACGTTTGTAGCTCCCACCTGCAACAGTGAGAAACCTAGCTCCATTATCAGTTCAGCTCAGTTCAGTCGCTCAGTCGTGTCCGACTATTTGCAACCCCGTGAATCACAGCACGCCAGGCCTCCCTGTCCATCACCATCTCCCGGAGTTCACTCAAACTCACGTCCATCGAGTCGGTGATGCCATCTAGCCATCTCATCCTCTGTCGTCCCCTTCTCCTCCTGCCCCCAATCCCTCCCATCATCAGAGTCTTTTCCAATGAGTCAACTCTTTGCATGAGGTGGCCAAAGTACTGGAGCTTCAGCTTTAGCATCATTCCTTCCAAAGAAATCTCAGGGTTGATCTCCTTCAGAATGGACTGGTTGGATCTCCTTGCAGTCCAAGGGACTCTCAAGAGTCTTCTCCAACACCACAGTTCAAAAGCATCAATTCTTTGGCGCTCAGCTTTCTTCACAGTCCAACTCTCACATCCATACATGACTACTGGAAAAACCATAGCCTTGACTATGCTCCATTATGCTTAATATTAGTTAGTTTATTCAGTCAATTTCCCTCTATGTAGCCAGTCTCCTACTGCTGCTCCCTCCACAGCAAGGATCCCTTTCTCACCCCTTCTAGGCTCTGATACCCAGTGCTGAATCACTGCAACTGCCTCCCGTGTGGATGCCCTCTTCAGCCTGCCTGGGCTCCAAAACTGTGCACTGGGCCACCCCCTATATCCAAACCCTCTTCATTCCTGTCAAGTTCAAATACTCATGCTGGCATGTCCCCACCCCTGTGTGAATATCCTTCTCATTTCTCTCAGGCTCTAAGGCCTGTGCCCCAGATCAACTTCTTATGCAAAAGCCCCCTTTAACAAGTTTCAACACCCTGTACTGGGTTGTACCCCCATGTGCTTGCCATCCTCAACCTCTTGGACTCTGACACTCTCTCCTGCGGGAACACCTCCTTCCTTAACCTGCTCAGGCTCCATTATTCTGCGTCACCCACTTCCCCTTGCTGATGTTCTCCTCAGCCCACTCAGGCCCTTACACTCTGCACTGGACCCCCCATTTCCTCGCTGGTGTAGACAGCTTCACCTGAGTTGGGCTCTATCCACTCTGAGAGAGACACCACAGCTACTTCCCCTCCTCTAGTGCAGGTGCCAGATTTGTTTGGCCCATCTATTGGCCTTTTGATTGAATTGTTCTGGAAAGAAGAGGAGTGGAAAGAGAAAAAAGAACTCCCCATCAATGGATGTGATTGTATATCTGTGGGAATAAACTAACAGATGGCCTACAATATGGAAATGAAGAATTTGGGAACACCCCAAAGTCCACTCAAGGTGTTATGGGAGGACTCCCAGGGAGGTAGGACAAAATGTGATTGTAATTTAGTGGATAGTAATCTAATAATGAGATTCTAATCATCCCACCCATTCTAAGACAAATTTGTATACACTGAAGGGGATTGGTTGGTTGGGTTCAAACCTGGCTGCTTCGGGTATTCTCTACACACAGCAAAACTTCCTAAAAGTCCTTGTATCGCCCCACTCATTATGGCAGCTGTTCTTCACAAATCTCTTCTCACTCTCCTTCCAGAATCTTCCAGCCCATCTGGTGCTTCCTTTATTCTTCTCTATTCCAACCTCTTTCCTCTTGCCTTCTGAATCTCTCTCTCTCTCTCTCTTTTTTTTACTGGTGCCTCTTATAAAATAAATCTGGTTAGTTTTTACCTTCTCCATTCCACTCATCCCTTTAAAAATAGTAGAGGAATTTTCCTTAGAACACAGAGGTAGGAATGATTGTGAATTCACTAATATTTATATCTCTATGTAAATGTGATGACTTTAAAGACTTCCCTGGTGGTATAATGGCTAAGACTCCATGCTCCCAATGCTGGGGACCTGGGTTCCATCCTTGGCCAGGAAACTAGATTCCACATGCTGCAACTAAAGATCCCATGTGCCACAATGAAGACATGGAACAGCCATATAAATAAACGAATAAATATTTTTTAAAAATAAAATACAATGACTTTATTAGTTAAGGTTTTTTGGATACAAGTAACCAAAACCAATTCAAGCCAGTTAAGTTAAAAGGAGAACTTATTACATACCTTCATGGAATCAAAAGAAAAGTTGACTAACGGTGTTCCTAAAAAGATAAGGAAAAGGGTAGCTCTAGGGTCTTCACATCATATATTTGTGATGCTTCCTCCACTGTAACCCACTGAAGAGGACCAAAAATCCTGAAACCTTTCAGTGATTCCCAGTTTCTAGAGGATAAAGATATTATCATGAATTATCACTGCATTAATAAAATTGCAAGGGGAAATATGCATGCATATGCATATATAGAGGCGTGATAATATTAACTGAATTATGTATAGGCCTAAGTATTGAAAGATGATAGGCCTAAAAGATCACTACACACAACAAGCACAATAAACTAAGCTGGTAATTATAAAGTTAAACAATCAAGCAGCCAAAATTTACAGTAATTTATAATGAATGTAATTTATAATTAATGCTCAAAATAATTAAGCTATCAAAACCCACAGTCAATTCAAAACAACACTGATGAAGCACTAACAATAAAGTGCCATCACTCCAAATAATTCCAACTCTCTGTGCGCCTGCTCCGTGAGAGCATCTCCTCATTGCCAACTTGGCCTGGCAGACAGCTTTCTCAGTGGAATATAAAATTAGAGTTCTGTTTTATAACAGTCACTTTAGCTTGTGGACCGTACATTTTAGTGATCCACAGTGACCCATTCAGTAGATTATTAGAGAAGAGTCCCTCATTATATACAGAATTTATGGTACTATATAGAAATGTCATTTGCCCATAAGAGTAGAAGCAAGGCCTTGCATTCTGGGAAGATTTGAGGCTCACCCATAGTACTTTGGGAGTCACTGCTCTGGAAACCTATCATGATTTCCAGCAACTAACAGCACACTCATCTTCCTTGGATCAAAATCTCCAAATCTCAAGGCAGAGCCTTGAGCTCTGGCCCAGATTTCAGCTGGCCCAGCTCGAGCCAGCTTGAGCCCAGTCTCCAGCTCCTGGGGTTGGGATGGCGGGGAGGGGAGAAGAGGGAGCAGGGCCTCTTCATGGGAAAGAGTTTTGTTTGTCTGCCCTGTGAATGTGGAGGGCAGTTCCCATAGAAGAGGAGCTCTGCAGATGACAGCACCCAGTAAACCACAGTGCTGACAATGAATGCTGGATGAGACTTATACCATACAAATGCAGAGGCAATTGGAGTCTTTACTTTGTCTCCAGCTTCTGTGTAGCTGGAAGAAAAACCTTGATTCAGTTCAATCCAAGCAACAATGTAAACAATACCTCTAGGAAATAATCTCTCTGTGTGAAAATGCTCAGTTTCTCCCAGTTTCTGGAAACTTTTGTCTCCCCAGCCAACCGCCCCCTTAGAATCACGTGGCGGTGTCCGTGGTTCCCGAGTCTCCAGGGCTGTCTTTGTCTGTGGTCCTGGTCGCCGCCTGTTCTGCTAAATCCAGCAGCTGGACAGTTTGTGATGCGGTCCCTTTCAGGCTGGGCAGGGCCCTAGTTTACTCCCTGGCTAACTCAGCCTTCCCTTAGTGTTCCTGGCCTGGTGGAGGTCCCTCTGAGTTTCTATCATGTCCCTCACCTGGCTCCCCAACCCTGATGGTCTGTTCATAGCCTTCTCTAGCCCATTCTGCCTGACACGGCTGCTTGGTCCTAATTGTCTATGCTTTGCCTCATAAAGTCTTTATGTCCTTAGTGGTTTTCATTTTCTGGATGTTTGAGGAGGTCTGTCCCAACAGTCGGGTGTGTGTGTGTGTTTTGTGGGGTATATGAGTGTAGGGTGTGTGTGTGATGAGAGGGGGAAGTTATTTCCTTTCTCTGTCTCTCACTTCCTCTTCCCATAATCCCTCAGGACTGAAAGGAAAGCCTTCCCTCACTTTCTCTATGTCATGTCCCTCATCTACCACAGAGAGAACTTTGCAGCTTCACGGACACTCGAAGAACTGGTTCCTGATACACTGAAGAGGAAGATAAGAGAACTTTGAAAGTGATAGCCATGTTTATTGAATGTGCATTATGTTCCAGATGCTTTCTAACTACTTCAATGTATTACAGAGCTTGTTATTTAAAGGAATACGAGGGACTTCGCTGGTGGTCCCGTGGCTAAGACTCGGCACTCCAATGCAGGGGACCTTGATTCGATCCTTGGTCAGATCCCACATGCCACAATGAACAGTTTGCATGCCACTATTAAAGATCCCATATGCTGCCACGAAGATTGAAGATCCTGCATGACCCAGCTAAGACCTGGCCTAGCCAAATAAAATAAATAAATAAATGTGTAACAAATAAAAAACGAATTCAATTTGTTGAATATGTGCTTTGTGTGTATTAGCTTAAATTCTTATAACAATCTTCTGAGGAAGATACCAAGTCATAGAGAAATTCAGTAACTTTCTTAAGGTCACACAACTGGTAAATGATAGAACCTGGATTTGAATCCAGACGTTATGCCTCTGAATCTGTCATTTTAGCAAATTGGCAATTCTAACTTTTAAGATAATAGCCTGGATCTAAAGATTAGTGTCTTGCTGAGAAATCTCATTTTAAATGTCCATCACAGAATATTAATTCTTAATTTCTTTTTGCATTCTTCTGCAACAATTTACTCTTGCCCCAGGCAGATACTTGGGGCTAAGTAAAGGGAAGATCATATCCTCTGAAAGGTGAAAGAGAAAACCACATTAATGATTTTACAGAACATTGACTTCTTACCACCATCACCATCATTATAACAATACTAATAATATGAAGTATAGAAAGGTAACAGAGGCAAATATGGATGGTACCCCTCTGAACACTGTGTAGGGAAAGGAGCTCTTGACCAAGTAGGCTTTACTGCTAAGATCTTCTTGACAAAGCTACTTGTTTCTTTTTTAATCTCTGAAGTTATTATATTACTTGCAGTTAGAACAGACAAGGCCATCAGACAATGTTTGTGTGAAATCACCTTCCAAGCCCTGTCAAGGAAAATCCACACTTTTCCCTCCCGATCCCCATGCTTCCCATTTGAGCTTCTTAGGACCAGCGGATGAAACTTGCCATGAAACAGTTGACAAAGATACTTCTGATGCCTTGAGGGGTCCTCAAGCTATTAATACTCACCTGAGAGATATGCCCCAAGGTTATGAGACCTTCTGGAATTGCTAGGGGGTCTAGCTAGCCAAGGGATTTCCTGGGCATGTGGCCTCTCAAGTTTTTCATCCGCAGAAAGAAGAGGCACCAGTTAGGTACACTCAGGTCTCTGGCCCGCTTGACAGTTGTATTTTGAATGGTAACCAAACAGATGGGTTCCCTAACCTTGGTTCACATAAGCTTCCCCTGGGAGAGATCCTCTCTTTGGTGGAAAAACCAAATTTTTAAACTGGAAAGGTTGAGGACAAGACATTGGAGATTGGTATTAACCAAGACCAGTGCCCTCTTATGGGGCTAACCTGGGTAGCCAGGCATTCCTTGGGGTCACCTTTCCTGTCTCTGTCTGTCTGGGTTCTGTGGAAAGAAGAGCCTGAGACAAAGGCTTCAATGTGAGATTCTATTGGCAAGTGGAAACCAGAGAGTGTGAGTGAGGATCAGAGGGTGTGAAGGAGGGATGGAGAGAGCTATTCCAAAGGCCTGCGTCAGAAAGTGGGCTCCTTCCTAGTTGCCTAATTGTGTGGGACTGTCTGAGAATTCTATCTGGAGGAAAGAAAGAAAAAGCATTTCCCCATCAGTTCCCATCCCTCTCTGGAGAGGTTTGTCCCTCCACCTAATTAGCCAAGTGTGGATTCTCCAGCCCATTCAAGTTCCCCTCTTTGTAGGTGAGAAGTCCTGGCTGGGGTGCAGGCAGTGCTAACAGCCTGAAGGTGGTCCAGCCCACTGAGGCCTGACTCCTGCCTGCAGAGAGCTCAGTAAGTCCAAGAGGATCTGAAGAGGTGTGTCTGCAGTGCCTGCTTCTTCAAACAGCCACAACCAGCAGCACGATCTCAGGAGGGTCATTTCAGCCCGTCTAGCTTTAGTTTCTTCATCTATAAGGTGGGAGGGAAGGGAGGTGGGGCAGTAAACTCAGTCATTCGGCCCCTTTTGATTTCAACATTCTGCATAGAACAAAACTTCCAAGTGGGACCTGAGGAGAAAGGATGAGCCAGATACGAGACTAGCAGGAAGGAGCAGGCTTCCTAGGGAAGGCGTGACTTGGGGGCCAAGTGAAGGAGGTGTGGCTGAGGTAGAAGATATGGAGAGGCTTCCATGACGTGGGGACCAGGAACACTCGGTTTGTGTAGAACAGCTGGTCATTTGGGGATGGAGTGGAGACGAGGTGTTGAAGGCATGTGGTGTGATGGCAAGAGTGGGTGAGAATCTGGGGTCTGATTCCAGCTCTGCCTCTGACCAGCTGTGACCTTGGGCAAGTCAAGCACCAGCTCCCAGTTCTTCATCTGTAAAGTGAAGAAGGTAGTTCAAGGCTGTCAAGGGGCTTGGGTAAGTCTGAGTGGAGGGGCCTCACAAGGTTAAAGCTAGCACTTGGCAGCTAAGCCAGGTGTAGGGTGAATGTGCCCTTTCTAGCCCCACAGAACAAGAAGTGAAAACCTGTGCTGATGGAGCAGTCAGACACTGAATTCTGAGACGCCCTAATGGAATAATAGCAGGATTTCTAAATAGTAAAGACCCTGAGGGGAGGCTGGACTAACTGACAGCTGGCACGAGGGACGTGAGTCTGGGGTTAGTTGGGCCTAGATATCTGGCTGGGATCACCATCTGGGCACCACTCTGCTGGCAAGAGGACTTATTTATGCAAGCAAGATGGGCTTTCGTCAGTCCTTCAGGTGGTTACTGAGACAGCGATGGTAGGTCACTACTGAGAACCAAAGGTTCAAGCTCCTCCCACAGTGCAGACATATTGTTAGGGTGCAGCTATCTAACCAGACACCCTAGTTATCTGTACCAAGACCCATAGCATGAGCTCTGGCCCAAAGAACGTAAGTAGAAATGAAATGTGTCAGTTCTCAGCAGCAGAGATTGATTATCAGCTGTGCCTTTTCCCCTCTCTTTCCCTCCACAGCAGCTTTGGAGGCTGCATGGTACAGATGGCAGCGTTACGACGGGAAAGGGCTTGGATCCCCGAGTCACTGCCTGGAGGAGAGGTGCTCAGCAGCATCCTCATCGGACTTTTCACTGGCAAGAATTAAACTTGCATTGTGTGTGTCCCGTCACATCTGAGGGTTGTTGTCATGGCAGCTATCCTGTCCTATCTAGTACAACCATCCTAGAAACTTCCAATGAGCTCCAAAGCAGACATTCAGTTATTTGTGTATCTACAACTTGGGAAACCTAAGGATGAGCCCATTGATAAGTCTTGGATGATATTTATTTTAAAATACCTAGGGCATGCTTGCTACATGCCAGATCTCTTTCTGTATTTGGGGATACAATGTCAGGATGACGAAGTTCACAGTCTTTTGAGGCTTACATGTGGAAGGAAAGTTATGACCAACATAGACAGCATATTAAAAAGCAGAGACATTACTTTGCCAATAAAGGTCCGTCTAGTCAAGGCTATGGTTTTTCCAGTAGTCATGTATGGATGTGAGAGTTGGACTATAAAGAAGGCTGAGTGATGAAGAATTGATGCTTTTGAACTGTGGTGTTGGAGAAGACTCTTGAGAGTCCCTTGGACTGCAAGTAGATTCAATGAGTCCATCCTAAAGGAGATCAGTCCTGGGTGTTCATTGGAGGGACTGATGTTGAAGCTGAAACTCCAATACTTTGGCCACCTCATGCGGAGAGCTGACTCATTTGAAAAGATTCTGATGCTGGGAGGGATTGGGGGCAGGAGGAGAAGGGGGCGACAGAGGATGAGATGTTGGATGGCATCACCGACTCGATGGAAATGGGTTTGGGTAGACTCTGGGAGTTGGTGATGGACAGGCAGGCCTTGTGGGCTGCAGTTCATGGGGTCGCAAAGAGTTGGACACGACTGAGAGACTGAGATGAACTGAACTGTCAGCAGAGGGAGACAGATATCAAGAGGATGTGACAAATGCATGACTATAGGAGCAAGGGGCTTCTCCGGTAGCTCAGCTGGGAAAGAATCCACCTGAAATGCAGGAGACCCTGATTCGATTCCTGGGTTGGGAAGATCTCCTGGAGAAGGGCTAGGCTACACACTCCAGTATTCTTGGGCTTCCCTTGTGGCTCAGCTGGTAAAGAATCCACCTGCAATGCAGGAGACCCTGATTCGATTCCTGGGTTGGGAAGACCTCCTGGAGAAGGGGTAGGCTACACACTCCAGTATTCTTGGGCTTCCCTTGTGGCTCAGCTGGTAAAGAATCCACCTGCAATGCAGGAGACCTGGGTTTGATCCCTGGAGTGGGAAGATCCCCTGGAGAAGGGAAAGACAACCCACTCTAGTATTCTGGCCTGGAGAATTCCATGGACCATATAGTCCATGGGGTCGCAAAGAGTCGGACACAACTGAGCGACTATTACACTTTTATAGGAGCAAAGTAAATTCAGTGGTGGTGATCTTTCCTGCAGTGGAAATGTGGGCATCTCCTAGGATTGTTCTGCTTATTTCTAAGTTATAGACAATCCATTGGTTGGTGATGGACAGAGAGGCCTGGCGTGCTGCAATTCATGGGGTCACAAAGAGTCGGACACGACTAAACGACTGAATTGAACTGAACTGACCTAAACTTGGTCACTTGATGTTGTAAAAACAGGCTCAATTTTTAAAAATTTAGTTTTAATTGGAGGATAATTGATTTACGATGTTGTGTTGATTTCTGCTATACAGCAACGCAAATCAGCCATAAGCACACGTGGCTCCTCCCTCTTGAGCCTCCCTCCCCCTTCCGGCCCTCTAGGGTGTCACAGAGCACCCGGTTGAGCTGCCTGCATCATAGCAGCTTCCCACTGGCTCTCTATTTGCATATGGTAATATGTGTTTCCATGTTACTCTCGCAATTCATCCCACCCTCTCCTTTCCGCACTGTGTCCACAAGTCTGTCCTCCATGTCTGTGTCTCTAGCTCTGCCCTGCAAATAGGTTCATCAGCACCATTTTTCTAGATTCCATATATGTGCATTAATATACAATATTTGTTTTTCTTTTTCTGACTTACTTTTTATCACAGGCTTGAAAACTGGGATATCTGGTGCAAGATAATGTTTGAAGTGAAGTGAAGTGAAGTGAAAGTTGTTCAGCCGTGTCTGATTCTTTGGGACCTCATGGAATTCTCCAGGACAGAATACTGGAGTGGGTAGCTGTTCCCTTCTCCAGTGGATATCCCAACCCAGGGATCAAACCCAGGTCTCCCTCACTGCAGGCGAATTCTTTATCAGCTTAGCCACAAGGGAAGCCCCCTGGAGTGGGTGGCCTATCCCTGCTCCAGCAGATTTTCCTGAGCCAGGAATAGAACTGGGGTCTCCTGCATTGCAACAGATTCTTTACCAACTGAGCTATTAGGGTTAAATGCTCCAATTTCATCCAAAGGTTGAATTAAACACCCTGAGTTTTGGCCTGTTTCTGGCTTTCCGCTCTAGGGAAAAGGAGGGATGTAGCCAGCTTCTGCTTTCTCTTAATACATTTTCTTCCCTATCTCACCTTCTTACCTCTTCCTGGCAATATTTTGCTCCTTTCAGTGGGGTGAGGGGGAAAGGGAGCATGTGGTAAGGGGTTGGGTTAGTTCTTACTAGACTGGGAGATTCCGTGTTCTTTAGGCCAGATAGATACTTTAAAATGACCCTTTCTTTGGAGATTCCAGCACTGGAATCCTTTGGCCCAGGTAAATGTATCTCAATTGTGAAGTTAATTGGTTTTTCTCTCTTGATCCCTAGAAACCTGGCCTTCTCTTCCAGCGTCTTGCTGCTGGAATCACTCAATCCTCTGGGGGTCCTCACTGGGCAGAAGAACCCAAGACAACACTTCTCTGATTTTTCTCACCTGGTTCACGTTGGTCCCTAAGAAATACTCAAGCATCTCATACGTCAGCAGGTTCTGGAAGCGTAGACTGAAGCCAGTTCAGCACCCTCCACCCTGTTTTCCCAGGCTGACCACTTGGGTTTTCTTGGGTGAGAGTTGGGCACAAGTCCAATATCTTACACTCCTCCTCCTCTCTTGCCAACCTGAGAGAACGCAGAGTAAGCCCTCTAAGTGGTCCTCTAAAGCCCTCTCTCCAGGCTTGAAGGAGGTAGCGCACCCCATCTGATCCCTTCCACTTTGGGGGGAAGGAGTTGGTTCTCTCATGAAATTGACAATTCCTTCCAAAGAAATCCTCTATAAATCCCTCCTTCTTCATTTTCTTACCTCTTTTCTATTTTCGTGATCTGGCCAAGAGGACCAACAATCATGGAAATATCCTTAGCCATTTCCTCTGCAGATTTCTTTAGAAATTTATTTATTCATTTATTTTCAGTTGTGCTGAGTCTTTGTTGCTGGCTGTGAGCTCTCTCTAGTTGCAGCGAGCAGCAGCCACTCTCTAGTTGCTCAGCAAGGCTTCTCTCATTGTGCTGGCTTCTCTTGTTGTGGAGCACGGGCTCTAGGCATGCAGGCTTCAGCAGTTGTGGCTCACAGACTTAGTTATCTTGGATTCGGGATCAAACCCACGTCCCCTGCATTGGCAGGTGTATTCTTTACCAGGGAAGCCCTCCTTTATAGATTTTGCCTATGGTTATCTAGCTTTGAAATTTCACATCTGTTCTTCCGTGGTCTTTTGGTAGAAATTTCTGTTTTAATGTCTTGTTACACAGGTGAACAAAGAGAAGATAGTTTCAAATTGTAATAAGCTACATGAAGAAAGGAAAATGGGTAATGTGACAGAGGGCGGCCTGGGGGAAGAAGAACTCATTTAGAATGTATGATCCGGGGAGGCAGCTATCTGTGAGGACGTGGCGAGCTGAGCTGTGACCTAAAGGACAAGCAGCCAGTTCTGCCAAGATGTGGGGGTCGGGGGAGTGAGAGAGGGTAAAGGATTTCAGGCAGTGGGAACTGCCGGCACAGAACCCCAGGTGGGAACAGGTTTGGTGTGTTCAAGGAAGGCCACGGGCTGGGATTGAATGGACCAAGTGATGGAGAGGACATTGGAGAAGTGAGCAGGTCAGATCAGGCAGGACTGGGGCTTGATGAGGGTCTTGGGTTTGTTTTAACTGTGCAGGGAAGTTGTTGCAGGGTTTTGAACAGGAAATGACCTGATCTGATCTATATTTTAAACATCAATCAATGATATGGAAGGAAAGAAAGGGAGGGAAATATTATAGAAAAAAACAACCTTACAGGCCTAATGTGACTCAATGTACAGACCTGCTTTGAATCCTGTTCAAGTAAATTGTGAAAAGAGAACTTTGAGACAATCTATGAAATTTGAATACAGATGGTGTCAAATGATACTAAGTAATTACAGTTAGTTTGGCTAAGTGGGATAATAGCATGATTCTTAAAAGAAATTCTGTCTTCTTTTGAGATGCACAGTGCACAGGTGTTTCTGGGTGCTGTGCCATGCTATCTAAGATTTACTTAGTCATATTCCATACACACACATACAAACAGAACAACAAAAAAACCCAGGGCTTCATTGTACTGTGTTCTCTACTTAGGTGTCTTTTAAAAAATGCATATGATATCACTCTTATGTGGAATCTAAAAAATGACAGAAAGGAACTTATTTACAAAACAGAAACAGACTCATAGACATAGAAAACAAACATGGTTACCAAAAGGCAAAGTAGTGGGGATAAAGTAGGGATCCGGGATTAACAGATACATACTATATATATATATTTATTTATCTATTTATTTATTTATAAAATACACAAACAACAAGAGTTCACTGTATAGCACAGGGAACTAAATTCAATACCTTGTAATAGCCTATAATGGAAAAAGAATCTGAAAAAGAATACACATATACCATATATATATATATATGATTGAATCATTTTGCTGTATACCTGAAACCTTGTAAATCAAGCATACTTCAAAAACACCGGGGAGAGGGACTTCTCTGGTGGTACACTGGATAAGAATCTGCCTACCAATGCAGGGAACATAGGTTCAATCCATGGTCTGGGAAGATCCCACATGCTATGGAGCAACAAAACCCATGTGCCGCAGCTACTGAGCCTGAGTGCCTAAAGCCTGTGCTCTGCAACAAGAGAAGCCAGCAAGGTGAGAAGCCCATGCACCACAACAAAGAGTAGCTTGGCACAACCAGACAAAGCCCACACAACAACAAAGACCCAGTGCAACCAAAAATAAATACATAAAATCTAAGAAAAAAAAGGTCACTGGAAGAAATTACTTTCCCTTAGGAGTTGCGGTTCTACCCTTTAGGAAAACCCTTGGTTTATCCTCTCCTAGAATAAATTATTTTTTCCACACTAGGCCATTCCATAGTGCATTTCTGCAGTGAAACCCAGATACACAGACCTCTCATTTACTCTTGGTGAGATCAAGGGGGCAAACATCTGTTTAGCCACTCAAACCACTGTGTTAGCATTTAGGGAGCTTTAATGCAGCCACAAGTACTGGTCCCAGCAAAGGAACTCCTGACTGCCCGTGATCTGCCCAGAGGCAAAGCTGTTTGTGGGTGGCTCTTTGTTTTTGGAATCGTCCTCTTCTTTTTCCTTTCTGTATGACTGGTGAGACAAATGGAGAAGCACATCTGTCACTGCGGATCCATCAGTGGCTTGGATTTTCTGGATGTAATCTTGTTAATGGAGCCAGGTCTTTTGTTGCCTAAGATTTTTCTTCCCTACGTGTAGAGCACTGTTGTTGTTGTTGTTGTTGCTAATGTGCTCTGATGTCCTGGCACTAAAATATACAAAATACACACACATTCTCTCTCTCACACACACACACACACACACAGAGTGCTTTTATTGCTCATCAAGAGTGGAGGCTCTGCCCAGCATGGTGTTCTGTGATGACCTAGCTGGGTGGGATGGGGGCGGGGTCAAGGGGAGGGGCTATATATACATATAATTATGACTGATTTGCATTATTATACAAAAGAGACCAGCACAGCATTGTAAAGATGTTATCCTCCAATAAAAAAGATGCCATACCATTAAAAAAAAAAGAAGACTGGAGGCTCTGAATGATGCTTGGAATGCAGTTGGGATGGTATCGTGTGAGATAGGCAGACCTCATCCTTCATAGGCAGCAGCTGCTTAGCCTGTTTTGTATTCTACCATCCTCCCTGATCCTTGATTTCCTCCCTCTGCTTGGCCTACCCTGTCATGTTGTTCTCTAGAAAAACCAGGTCACCCTGTACCTAACTTTCCCCGGCCAATGATTTTAGCTGCTTCCTGAGCTTGTTGTGTTGCATCTGATCCTTGCTCAGCCCAGCCCTGTGTGCTACCATTAGAGAACACTGTAAATCACCACTTGAGGACTATAATATCCACTCTAATGGTTAGAACACAAGGTCGCCCTCTCCCTTGTGTCCAAGTAGCAGTTGTAAGCTCCTGGAATAGGTCCCTCAGTGCCTCCCGAACAACTTTAGTGTTTCCTGAGTTGGGGTCTTAAATCTCTCTCCTCATCACATAGTTTTCCTTAGGACAGGCTCATCTGTGTGCTTTTTCTGCTACCAGAGTTTGGCATCTCCTCCCCAGCTGAGTGGGAATGATCCCTAACCACCTGCCATCAGGCAAGTCACTTATATTTGAATCATATTTCCTTCTTATGCAAATACGAGTAACATTCCTTTCTTCCTTCTTTCTTCTTCTTTTAAATAATTAAAAAAAAATTTTTTTGGGGGGGTTGTGCTGGGTCTTGGTTGCTTCGAGGGAGCTTTCTCTAGTTGTGGCAGGTGGGGGCTACTCTGTTTTGGCGCCGGGGCTTCTCACTGCAATGGATTCTCTGGTTGTGGAGCGTGGGCTCTAGGCCTGTGGGCTTCAGTGGTTGCAGCTCATGGGCTCAGTAGTTGTGGCACTCAGGCTTAGTTGCTCCATGCCATGTGAAATCCTCCCAGAAGAGGGACTGAACCCATGTCCCCTGTATTGGATGGCAGAGTCTCTTATCCTGTACCACCAGGGGAGTCTTCTTCCTTCTTTCATGGCATTCTGCCAGGGCTGGGGGCATTTGCTGGGGTGATCTGAGACAGGACTTGTGGCTATTCTTTATAAAATATAAGACCCTGCACTAAAACTAGCAATCACTGTAATAACAGAGAAGCCTCTCTAGGAGGTGGGAAGTGTATACACAGCGATAGCTACGCAAGTCTTTTTAATTGTATGAGTATGTGCCAAGCACAATAATCAGTAACAGTCCCTGCCTAAGGAACTTAAAATCTTATGTTGTACACAGGCAAGAAAACAGGTGCTCACAATTCAGAGTGATAAGAGCTATGGTAATACTAACTCCTTTATGGAAACACACAGAAAACACATCTAACCTAGACTAAGAGACCTCAGAGAAGACCTCCTGGAAGAGGTGTGGGAGACATGCATGCTGAGCCAAAAGAGAGACTGCAAGAGAGTTGCTCAGTGTGGCTCTGAGAGTGAAGGCCAGTGGTAAGGCTAGAGAGGTAGGCAGAACTTGATCATGGTGGGGTTGGAATGTTAGGGTGCTACTGAAAGGTTTTAAGAGTGGTGTGACCAGATTTGTCTAAAAACCATCTGGAGAATATTTTGGAAAAAGAGAAGACTGAATGAGAAAGATCAGTTAATAGGCCACAAGGATAAGCTAGCTAAGAGATTCTAACAGCACTATCTAAGATAATGCTGGAAGGCTGAAAAGAAGTAGGTGGATTCAAGAGATCTTTGGGAGGTAGAAGTCCATAAAATTTGATGTTGAATTAGATATGAGGATTAGAATAGAAGAGATAGTAAAGGGTAGCACCTTTATTTCTAGCTTGAAGAGCTGTATGGTTGGTGGTGCCATTCACTCAGGTCAAGATCATAGATGGAGGATGGCTGTATAGAAAAAGTATAACCTCAGTTTGGGCTGTGACTCACTTTCAGGGTCTTTGGAGTCCATGTAGAGACAGACATAGTATTTGCATGTTCTGATATGATGCTTGGCTGCTTCTAACTCCAGGAAAGGACAGAATTACAGAGTACATGGTACTTAAATGACTGCTGATGCTGGCTTGACACAGGATTTAGCAGAGTACACCGGCTGATCCCTGGGAGGAGGAAATGGCAATCCATTCCAGTATTCTTGCCCGGGAAATCCTATGGACAGAAGAGTCTGGCAGGCTACAGCCCATGGGGTCTCAAAGAGTTGGACATGACTGAGCAGGCATGCGTGCACACTGGCTGACCAGCAACTCTATGTGTGTGGTCTGGCTCAGACAAATGAGTTATGCAGATCAGATTTTGTCTCTGGAGAGTTTCAACCAAGCCACTGAGCACAGAAGGTCATGAATGGACACTGGTGTTCGAAGGTCTTATGGAATCAGGGGCTATGGCAGCAGCCATGTAAGTTGCTAAGAGGGAAGTGAATTAGCCTCCCATTGCCTTCCTGGAAGGCCTGAAAAGAGAGGAGGATAGAACAGACACAGATTGATGAAAACTGATGAAAACCTGGGTGTCATGTCACCACCCCTGAGATAGAAATACAGAGACAGAGAAAGAGAAGGTGCCTAGTTTATTTTCTAATTTTTACTTCCAGTTTCCTTGAGCCTGGCTGTCCTTGCACTTTCACTCCTTTAGTTTCTCTCTTTCTCTGCGCGCACACACACACACAAACATGTATATGTACACACGCATGTACACATATATGTACACACATATATGCACACACATATACATATATATGATTGTGTTAAATAAACATAGCATGTCCACTGAATTGGTGATGCTATCTAATCATATCATCCTCTGTCTTCCCCTTCTCCTGCCCTCAACCTGTCCTAGCATTAGAGTCTTTTCCAGTGAGTCGGCTCTTTGCATCAGGTGGCTGAAGTATTGGAACTTCAGCTTCAGCATCAGTCCTTCCAGTGAATATTCAGGTCTTTTAGGATTGACTGGTTTGATATCCTTGCAGTCCAAAGGACTCTCAAGAGTCTTCTCCAGCACCACAGTTCAAAAGTATCACTTCTTTTGTGCTCAGCCTTCTTTATGGTCCAGTTCTCACATCCATACATGACTACTGGAAAAACCATACCTGTGGTTATATGGACCCTTGTGAGCAAAGTGATGTCTCTGCTTTTTAATATGCTGTCTAGGTTTGTCATAGCTTTCCTTCCAAGGAGCAAATGTTTTTCAATTTCATAGTGAAGGACAGAGAAGCCTGGTGTGCTGCAGTCCATGGGGTCACAAAAAGTTGGACATGACTTAGTGACAGAACAACAAGCAACAAAACATATTTAAAATTTTTACTTTAGTTCTTTTAAAAGTGCACAACCAAAAAAGTTGTAATTAGAATGGAAATTGGTACCAGGAATGGCATTTCAAAGTGCTAGAACCTTAAGGCTTAAGGTTTGAAACCAGCTATGGTATCACTGGAATGAGATATAATACAAATTATTTTTTTTCATTCAGGATAGGAAGTTTGCAGTCTGTGATTTTTTTTGGTGGAAAAACAGCTAATTAAGTTGTCACCTACTATCGCTTGAGACCCAGACCACAGGCACACCAAAGATGAAGCTTTGGGAGGCTTGATGCCTGAATGTAAGGATAATGAAGCAAATTGTTTACTGTTTGTCACCTTAGATAAGGGCCAGCAGCAAAGAAGTTTATGTCCAGAATGTCTGTCTATGAGCAAATAAGAAAAGCAGGGTGATTATGTAATGCTGGTGCAGGAAGCCCATTTTGCCTGTAGCTGGAGCTGTCTGATTACTTAGAGTCAAGTCCAGAAACTAATGGGCCCTGCCAGACTTTGGTCTGGTCCTAATTTTCTGTCTCATTGAGTTTCTAGTGCCAAAGTTAAAAGCTCTGATTGACAAAGATGGATGTTCAGGCCATTGGGGAAGAATTATTTGGGAGGAGAAGGAGTTGCTGGGGAAGATGACACCCTCACAAGCTTCCCCTAGGCATTTCCCAAGAAGAACCCTTCCACCAAGAGGCCAGTCTCACAGCCAGAGTTGGAATTTAGCTTAGAAAAGACGTATCTTGTGTTTTGCAGCTACATCCCTTCTGTACCATGTGACATCAGCCATTAAGAGAAGGACGGTCAGATTGAAGAACTAACAACCCTGGGTTCTAAAGAATAGAAGATGTATAAGCCTGGTCCTCAGGATTCATTTGGGATGTTAAGTATAGGCAGAGTCTCGAGGACATTGGTCTTACTGTGCCAGCTACGGGTCCCCGTTGCTTTGGAATCTGATAGGATTTAACATATGCTTGGGTTTCCTAGGTGACTTAGTGGGTGAAGAATCTGCCTGCAGTGTAGAAGATTCAGGAGACACATGTTCAATCCCAGGGTAGGGAAGACCCCCTGGAAGAGAGCATGGCAATCCACTCCAGTATTTTTGCCTGGAGAATCCCATGGACAGAGGAGCGCGGTGGGCTATAGTCAACAGGGTTGCAAAGACTCAGACATGACTGAAGCAACTGAGAGCACACACACACGCAGGCACATATGCTTAGCCCAGGAGTCACAGTGTGATTCTTGCCCTAGAGATTGCTTTCTTCCTCTGTTTTGCTAAGTGAATAATTCCTTCCCCCGGCTGTCATCCTGCGTTTGCTCCTTTGTTGGATATTAGGGAAATGGCAGAGGTTACATGTACCATTTAGTTTATAGACTGTGAGAAAGTGAGCAGTCTTATTTGGACATGATCTCACAGAAAAAGAAGAGGAACAGATAGAAGCTGAACATTATAGATTCTAGGGTAAGCAAGCAGTCTTTGAGACAGCCTACTGATACTCACTGACTCTGGATGAGGAGCAGAGAGTGACTTCATGTTGTTTCTGATGAGATGTATGATTTGTAGCTGTAAATGTGATCAAGTTAGATGACAGCAGCTTTGAAAATGTTCGAATAGGGGAAAGATTCTGTGTGCCAGGCAGGCAAGCATGAGGATGAAATTGACAGGCCTTTGTTATTTTTCTGTCCAGTGATGCTGGAAGGGACAGCTCTATCTGTCCCATGATCTCCTCTCTCTATAGTGTCTCAGCTCCTGGCCCTGTGAGGGACACCTAACCTCGGGCAGCCAGTCCTATGACACTGGATTGAGTGGATATGCTTATTCAAGCAGACTCTCTCTCCTAACACTTGAACAAGGATTCATGGACTCTATTGCCCTCCAGCATGGGCTCTGGAGTTGGGTCCTGCACTCTTGGGGGTTGATGAGTGGGCAGAGAAAGGTGAGGGGGTATCAGATGATAACAGAATAGACCCTGGAGAACGGGAGGCAGAATTGCTGTTTCTGTTCCTAATGGGTTCCTCCTGACTTCAATTCCAGATCTTTACATTTCTGACAATGTTTTATTTTCTGTCATTGGAATTCACTGGATTTTTGCTTCCTTAAAGTAAATTCTAAACTGTAACAGAAATCTAGAGTTTGGGAGACAGATCTGGGTGGAGATGTGATTTTCAGGCCCTCCACATTTCTATGGAACCAAGACTTGGTGAGAGATGAAACCACCTAAGAAAGGTATAGAGGGAAACAGAAAATGTTGCTATTTTGATCATTTTAAATACTTTACTTGCTGTTAAAGACACTAGCACAGAGGTAAAGAGTCTGCCTGCCAGTGCAGGAGACCTAAGAGACTCGGGTTCAGGCCCTGGGTTGGGAAGATTCCCTGCAGAAGGGCGTGGCAACCCAGTCCAGTAGTTTTGCCTGGAGAATCCCATGGACAGAGGAGGCTGGCAGGCTACAGACTTTGAGACTGAGCAGGTACACACGCAAGCGCTTGTGTATATTGCTTTACTTTCCCTTCTAAACAATTCTGAGATAGCTATTAGTATTAACATAGTTTTGCAAATAAGGAAAGGTGATAATAAGGGTTGAATCACTTTGCCCAGATCACACAGCCTATAGCAATAGCAGTGGTGGGTCCTGTCTTCTGACTGATCTGATTTTAATCCCCCATTAGGATCAGATAGAGATCCACAGAGCCAAGCTATTTGGTCTGGGCTGGAATCCAGGGGAATCATTCTCCCCTGAGGTGGGTACCACTGTTCACCTGCTCTTTGCAGAGAAGCTGCTAAGACAGTAAATGAAATAAGGGACATTTGTCACTGGAGCTCCTCATTTCCCTTTGTAGGTTTCCTCCTCCCTGGTCTCCATGAGCAGCCTGCTGCTCTCTAGAGCCTTTGAGGAAGACCACTGGTGCCCTATCATACGGGGAGGGAGGGGCCTGTGCTCCAAAGTTATCCCTCCCTGGGACCAAACCCAAGTCTCTAGTGTCTTCTGCACTGGCAGGCAGATTCTTGACCTCTCCGCTAGTGTCTTTAACAGCAAGTAAAGTATTTAAAATGATCAAAATAGCGACATTTTCTGTTTCCCTCTATACCTTTCTTAGTTGCTTAGGACTCCACTCTTTCACTTCAGGGGGTGCAGGTTGGATCCCTGGCTAGGGAGCTAAAATCCCACATGCCCCATAGCCAAAAAAAAAACCAAACCCCCCAAACCCAACAAACTTATCCTTCCCAAGGTCAATTCCCAGTCTCTCAGAGCTGTGTTTAATGCCCTCACATTTTAGTAGTTGGGAGTAGGTAGTGGGGAGAGGTAGAAAATGGTGTTTTTTTGGACAAAGGGTTAGTATGGGAAATCCTGAATTAAATAGACACATGGAGATTTCTTAACCACACTTCTTCTCAGAGTGTCAAATGTGTTAATGTGCATCTCCCCCAAGGGGCATATTACGGAAAGAATTTCCTAAACCTACTTGACCGCAGAACACTCCAGAATGTGGTTGTTTTCTAGTGGGGGAGGAGAGAAAGATATTGTGGAGGAATGTGTGTGCTGTGCTGTCGATTAGTCGTATCCGACTCTTTGCGACCCCATAGACTGCAGCAGGCCAGGCTCCTCTGTCTATGGGATTCTCCAGGCAAGGATACTGGAGTGGATTGCCATTTCCTCCTCTAGGGGATCTTTCTGACCCAGGGATAGAACCCACGTCTCCTGCATTGGCAGGCAGATTCTTTACCACTGAGCCATGTGGAGGTGGGACACCTCAAATTCTCCTCTAAGGTAAGCAACCACCGGTCTCTATTTGCAAACTACTGGCCTTGACCAGCAATCTCCCGACTGCAGTGTGGATTTGTGTCTATACACTCATGCAGGCAGACAGAATTCCTGATTATCAGCTCAAAGGCAGGAACCAGACTGATTTTTATCACTTAGCTCTTAAGGTCTTCCACCCCCTAATATTAGCTTGGGTCCCCTTGAGGACTCGGTGTGGACTCTCTATTAAATAAGCCAAAGCCTGCCTCACAGGGTGTGGGTGTGAGCAGTTCTGGCTGGTTGGAGTGGAGCAGGGCGGGGCAGAAGATCTTTTCATTCTAAAAAGGCCTGGAAGGAGACCAGGCAAGGTAAGAGGACACCTTGACCCTTGCTGCTGGCCCTGACCCCTTGGGGGTCCTTTCTTCAGTCCGCCCTACCTACTGAGGATGAGTCGGGAGGAGCCTTGCAGGAAACTGCTCTCAAACTGACACCCTCTGTTTATTTTTGCACCCCTAATTACCCTTTCAACTGGCTCTGGTTTATTTTTAGAGGTTTCCCATCCACCTCATTAACAGTTGGTAAAAGCTCCTGTCTCATATTTCTACCGTTTATACCCTTAATTAAACACCGTGGCCTTTGTTATCTCTGAATACCGGCCTTGTTAGAATTTAAATGGTATGACTCCTAGCTATGGCCTTACTGATTTTAAGCATTCCCTCCCCTTCCTACAACCCTTTTGTGTGCCCCCTGGGGTAGTCTAGAGCCCTGTCTCCCCAGGGTTCTCTCTGTTCCCTTTGGTTATTCTTTTTCATAATCAAGGACTGACCTTGTAAAAGCAGAAGGCTTGAGATTCTGGATGCTCTGTTTTGTGTTTTCCTTTTGTTAATTTTTTTTGTGGGGGCATCCTTAGACTCCTCCTTCCACCCTCATCTAAATTATGAGGAAAGAGGTTGGTTGGGATTTTTTCAAGCTTTGCCATCCAATGTGTAAACAAAACAGCCGATGCTTAATTAAATGCACACCAGGACTCAGATCCCTGATCTTACACCTGCTGATCCTCTCATCTCATCAGAAACGTGCCTAATTACCTTCTCCTGCTGGCCTAGTTTACATTCAAACCTTAGTGGGACAGGCCAAAGTATTAAATGCATCTATCATCAGAGGCAGGGCTTCCCAGGTGGCGCTAGTGGTTAAGCATCCACCTGCAGGAGACTTAAGAGATGTGGGTTCAATCCCTGGCTGTGGAAGACCCCCTGGAGAAAGAAATGGCAATCCACTGCAGTAATCTTGCCTGGAGAATCCCATGGAAAGAGGGAGGCTGGCTGGCTACAGTCCATGGGGTCACAAAGAGTTGGACACGACTGAAGTGACTTAGCACACACACACATCATCAGAGGAATCAATCCCAGGGATCAATTTGCAGAGGAAAGAAGGCTGGTGTGGGGCAGAAGGAGCACTTTCAATCTGGTGGTGGCACGGGTCCAGGTTTCTAGGGAGGAAAGGAAGATGCTTCCTGGGAGGTGTCTGGGGGCCTGTCAAGGAGCTGCACTTTGGGTAGGGCAAGCAGTCAGTAGTCCGTCTTTCGTGGTTTAGGCCCAGTTTGCCTTGTGGACCTCACAGCCTCCCCAGCAAGAGATAAACCCGTCATCTGTGTTGAAGGTTCACGGGTAGAGGCTGTGGTGGCCCCCCACTCGCTAGAAGCAGGAGAGAGCAGTTAGGGTCAGACTTGTCCAGGTTTTGTTTTTATTTTTCTGTTTTTCTGGCTGTGCTGTGTGACATGCAGGATCTTCATTCCTTGACCAGGGTTCGAACCAGCGCCCCCTGCTGTGGAAGTGCAGCATCTTAATCACCGGACCACCAGAGAAGTCCCTTTTCCAGGTTTTACCCTCAGGTACCCTTGACCTTGGGCAAGTGACTTTACTTCTCTTGTTTCCTAATCTGTATAGAGAGGTAATACTAATAATACCTACCTCATCAGATTGATATGAGATTTAATCAGGTAATGCATGTAAAGTAACTGGCTTGATGACTCATCCATCATAATCAATTAACAGGTAATAACTGCCAGTGTTTGGCCATATGGTCCTAATTGACCACTCTGGACCATAGGGGTAGTAGGAACACTTAGAGAACCTTCCAAAGATATATTCTCTTTAGCCTGTTTCTCCCAGAGAAGACCCTGTGTTCTGCTGATGGTGTAGAATAATTCTGGGTCATGTTGATGATGTTGATTTCAGTCTGAGGAGAAGTCATCTACTCGTTTACTCACATACCAACTTTTCCAAGAGACGTTTATCAAGCATCTAGTATGCAAAGCACAGTGAAGACATCAGGTCTCAAGCAGCCTCTACTCTGATGAGAAGACCCTAACTATGACGTACATCAGAATGAAATGTGATCTAGGAGGGAGAAACACTGACCTTAGAGGAACAGGAAAAAGGAACTGTTCATTTTGATCTGGGAGGTACAGAACTCAGGGAATATGAGGGAGAGACATTTGAACAGCAACATAAGGGACAAGAAAGGTTTCAAGACAAAGGAAGAATAGAAGAAGACTCCAGGATGAGGGAATAGCATTAACAAAGTCATGGAGAAGTGGAGATCCATAGCGTGCATGGAGAGAGGGGTATATGGTGCTAGACTTGAATGCCCATGAAGGGAGTCTGAAGGATCAGGGTGGGGGTGTACAGACAAAGAGAAATGACTGTGACAGAATGTGACATTTATTTCGGCGAGATGACTAGCTGGGTCTGTGTGACAATAGCTTGGGTCCCAGTATTTCACCACCAGGAAACCCCTTTCATTAATTTACCTCCGTATATCTCACAGTTTGATTTTGGCCACTTACCAAATTATATTTATTAATAGTTCATGAGGCTGTATTGAGATAAGTGTGCAGTTTCTAGTAGTTCCTTTAAATACTGAAGACCCATAGATAATCTGAAAGTGCCAGGTTGGGAACTGAGGGCATCAAGAGAGTTCAGAGAACAGATAGCTGCAGACCCCCTGGTAAAGGTCTGCAGTCTCCTGGGCCAGTGTCAGTGGGCCGGGGGGGGGGTGGGGGGCCGGGGGGGGGGGGGGGGTGGGGCGGGACCCTGAGCTAAGGCAGGCCTGCAGAAAGATGGCACAGGTGGGAGGCAGTCTGTGGATACAGTGAACAGAGCATGTGAGTAATTGGAGCCGAGGGGAGGGAGGAATATAAATTCAGAGATTAGAGGCCTGGGCATGAGACTATCAGTGGTGTATTAATCAAGGGAGTGGGCCCAGGAGCCCTAGAGGCTGGGAGGGAGGAGGGTCAGTGGAGAGAGGGAAGCAGACTGTAGGTTCCTAAGTCATCCACATGGAGTTCTCCAGCAGTAAGTTGGGAGCTTGGGAGGTATTGCAAGACTTTTTCTCATGGGCAGAAAAACTGGAGCTCTATTGCCCTCTCATCCTCAGGCTCAATGCACAGTACTAGGGGGTGGGACTAGCACCCTCCTGGACAGACCTCCACCTCATCTCTTACCATCTGCTCCAATCAGTCCCTGATCACAGAGTCTACTCCCCCAAATTCTCCTGCATCGTCCCTTGGCATCTGGACCATGCTGTTGACTGTTTGAGTGCATGCTAAGTTGCTTCAGTCGTGTCCAACTCTTTGCGACCCCGTGGACTGTAGCCCTCCAGGCTCCTCTGTCCATGGGATTCTCCAAGCAAGAATACTAGAGCAGGTTGCCATGCCCTCCTCCAGGGGATCTTCCTGATCCAGGGATCAAACCTGCATCTCATGTCTCCTGCATTGGCAGGTGGATTCTTTACCACTAGCACCACCTGGGAAACCCAGTTGTTGACTATCAGAAGGCCAAGACTGGGTTAGGAAGCGAGGTGGATGGAGGAGCTCTGGACAGCACTCTGCCACCACCTCCTGTGTCCATGCTCAGCTTGCAGTCAGCCTAGTTTAGTTCTCAGTCATGTCCAGCCTCTGTTTTTGCTCTGTGGTGACAGAGCAAGGGTGTGAAATGGGAAGAAGATAGTTTGCCCTCGGTAGTTATGCCTGAGCTGCAATATTGTTGGTGGCGGGGATGAGGGGGTGTGACCTTCAGGGCACAGGGCAGTTTCCAGAGTGGGTGCCTTTGCTGCTAATACCTGCTCCTGGTCAGGTAGCAGTGTGCTGCCCATGGGACTGCCAGATAGATCCTGGGTTGGGGGGCACAATCCCACCCCAAGACTGTCCATGAACTCAGCCCTCTGTGACTGCCTGCCAGGAATCCAGGAATTCAGAGCACAGTCACCCTGTGAGCTGGGTCTGGGTCAGGGTTTCCTTGATTAGGAACAACTGTCCTACTTCAGGTAAAGGCAATCTCTAATTCTGGGACCAAATGGTCCTCCATGAATGGGCCTGGACTTCACCGGCATCAGACCCATCTGCCAGCTTATTGAAAAACAGATTCCTAGGCTCCACCCCAGGTCTAGTGCATCAGAATCCCTGTGGTAGTGATTTACATTTTAAACAAAGTTTCCAGGTGGCTTGAATGCACAGTAAAGTTCGAGGGTCATTGCTGGAGACCATCCTCATTACAATGACTCTTGATTTTTTCATAGACCTTTCCTGAAGCACAGGCTTGTGTTCTGATATGGGTACTTGACTCTAGCCTTGGCTCATAAGTCCTCTTGCTCTGGCAGTAGCTGTTTCCTCGCTGGCAGGCCTGCCACGATGGGGCACCGGGGCACGCAGGGGGACAGGGGAAGCTGCAGCGACCGCCCTGGTCACGGACAGAGGGAGAGTTGGGAGCCGAGGATGAAACCAATGGGCCAATGCGAACGTTCACGGGAAGCCAAGGGAGAAGTTTGTTTTGGGAAATACTGGGTTTAGGCTGCAGCTGGACGTCAAAGGCCTTGTCTGTGGCAGGCGGCCGTTTGGGCCTGGTGGGTGTTGGCAGCTGAGACCACCACCCACATCTGCACAGAGACAGTAGGTGGTGTGAAGGTGATGCTGGGTGAAATCGTCCAGGGCAGAGGGTTGGAGAGAGGCCAAGCGCTGGGCCTGGGGGCCTTCTTAGTTCTAGGGGTGTAGGTATAAGAGTCGGGATGGATGCAAAATGGCATCCCATGAAGGAGACCAGAGTCAGGTAAGGAGAGAACCTCTAGAAGGGAGGGCTGATTATGCAGGAAACACTCCATCCGGGAGCCACAGAGATGGAGTGGGAACATTTACTTTAATAAGCCATTGGCTTTGGGTCCTGGCGAGGAGACAGTGGAGGCGAGTGTTCATGAGCTTCGGCTCTGCTCTGGGTGGGGGTACGCCTGGGCGGTGGAGCACCTGTGCGTTTGGCTCTCCTTAGGGGCTGGCATGGACTCTCCCACTGCCTGGCTGCCAACCGGGCAGTATCCCCTCCTCTGGCGTGTCACCGTGTTCTCCCCGTGCAGCTGGGCTTGGTCAAGCCTGAGCTGTTCCCCCATGATCATCCTATGCTGGCTTCCCCTGCCCCGCCCCACAGGAGGCCTAGAACAGCCTGGCCCTTCTCTGCTCTTCCAGCCAGAAGCTGCACTCTGCTAAATGAGCTGGAGTTGCTGGAACTTTCCAGGACGGCCTAGGCCACTTAAACTTCCAGGTCGGTTGAAGACCAGCCAATTTTCCACTTGGATTTGAGTTGCCCCTCCTCCTTGCACCTAGGTGCTTGGGGAGGCTGAAGAGACTGGCCGCTCAGCTGTGGCTGAAAGCAAGGAGGCTCACTCCAGGGGGCAGGCGTGGAGTTGGGGAGGAAAACCGATCGGTGCTGCTTGGTTTCACGTTTTTTCTCCCCAAAGTGAAAATCCAGCTGGCTCATTCCCCTCCGTTTGCCTCTGAAGCTGTATCTGGTATTTATAGAGGACTGAACCAAGGGCCAATCAGCTCGGAATGGAAATTCCTGAGCCTGGAGTTCTCTGGAGCAAGCGGGCTCTTGGCTTTCTCTCTTCCTGGAGTTCAGCTAAGGTTTTCTCTTGAAAACTTTGAAGTTTGAGAAGTTTGAGGAGGTATGGATGGGGGATGGACATGAAAACACACACTGACTGTCTTTCTCTGGGTGTGGATGCCTGGTGTGTTTTTTTGGAGCTGACGGTCCGAAGGTGGGTGAAGGGCCAGAGGAACAGAGAGTGGATCACTGGGGGCCCCCAGGGAAGCAGCTGTGGCACCTGGCTCTCTGGGGGGTGACGGGCATTGTCTTCTGTTCCAGCCTCTTGAATCTCCCACTTCTGACATTACCTGCCCCTGCGGACCTACTACTGGGCATCAACCAGAATTGGTTGTTGTTAGCATGAGCCTTCCAGCAGCAAGGAAAAAAAAAAAAAAAAACAACTGTGAGAGTTGACATTTAAAAAGACAGCTGGAATGAGTGAGATATTGACTGACACATTCATTAAATGTCACCACTTTTGTTTCTTTTCAACATTCAGTGCTTAATGTATTCTAAATTAATTACATAGCCACTTGATTTATTCCTTACCTCCCCACTCCCTGCTCCCTCAGACCCTCTCCAGGCTGAAGAGCCACACAGAGGCTTAGGCCCTTTGTTCTCAAGTCACCCAGTTGTGAAAGAAACAGGCCTTTATTGCAATAAGCTCTACTGCAATAAGCTCTTAGGGTGCAGATTTTAGGCAGGGCCTGACCACTGCCATCAAAGCAACTATGCCCAGTTGTATAAACGAGGGAAATGAGGCTCAGAGAGGTTCTGTGATCCACTCAGGGTTGACTGGGGAAGTTTAAGAAGCTTAATACAGGACAATGCAGATCTTTTGCTTCTAGGCTCTTGGGTTTTCCAGATGTATTGGAGTCATAGCTGAATCCATCCTCACTTGGCAAATCTGGCAGGAAACAGGTAGCTGCTGGGATTAAAAGACTGGAGAATGTAGTTCTACACCCACTTTCATTGCTGGGGAGAGAGCCCCTGGGAGCATCAGGGCAGCTCCAGGTTTGAGAGCAGAGGTTACAGGAAGAACTTCTCTGCATAGTAAGTCACTCATATTTGGATCATCTGGGAAAGAAAGTTCCTGGTAATTGAAGGAAGGCAGTGTCTGAAGCTCGCCTGGCTTTTTGATTTCACGATCCATTTTAACTGCAGTGTGTCACGGTCAGTAATTTCTCCATGGAGATGAAAGACCATGGCATAACGGGCCGTAGCCCTTTCAACCATGATTAGCACGTCCTCTGTCATCTCAGGGACTCACATTTCTAAAAACACTTAGAATTTCTAGCCACGGGTTTTCATCCCTTATTGCTCCACAGCTGAAAGTGTCCCCAAACACCTGACTCAGGCACAGACTGCAAGGTGAAGTCACAGAGAAAAGAATCGCTACATGTCTCAGGATGCCTGAGGCTCCTGCCCACACTGGCGTGCTGTGTCTCTCTGGATAATCCCTGATGCATCACCAAACCTCCCCAATCTGTGCAGAAAAAAAGAGGCACCTCAGGGGAAAGAGTCACAGAGCTCCCCACTCCTCCCTCCGCAGTACTAATTTACCGCAAGCTAGTCATCCTCAGCTGAGATCCCTACAGGAGGAGGTTCACTGCTCTGGTTCTGAAAGGAAAGAGATGCCAGAGGACATCTCGCATGCCTGAGTCTGCAGGCTTCCTCTGAATTCTTCGTCCTCTAGCATGCAGTTCATCATCAGTTTCCCTTTCCATCATTTAATGGCGTGGGCTTTGTTGGGAGCGGCACAGCATAGTGATGAGCCCTTTCCAGCAGAGCTGCTGAAGTACAGCCTTCACTGTTCCTTGCATTGTCCAACCTGGAATATGTTTATGGGCTGACTGGCTGGAGCTGGATGTGATGGGCAGACTCCCCAGGTCTTTGGCTGTCTCTGGAGGAGTAACTGATATAGGGAATCAGATTAGTATGTGTGACTGGGGTTGCACGGAGAGGCTGTTGTAGGGCTTTCTCCAGAAAGGATGAGGCTGAAGCCTCAAAGGGTACATTCTGGGGTGCATCATGAAGGGGTTATGCACAAACGGCTGGGTTAGGCAATCCTTTTCTGTCATTGTTCAGTCACTACGTTGTGTCCGATTCTTCTCGACCCCATGGACTGCAGCACACCAGGCTTCCCTGCCCCTCACCATCTCCCGATCTCTGGTTTATCTCTAGCATTGCCTTGACCAAATGGTAATTTTCTGTTTATCTGTGTCCTCTGAATTGTGAGCTCCTTGAAGAGCTATGTTAGAAGGCAGCTTGGCATGATGTTTAAGCATGGGAACTCTGGAATTTAGATATCTTGGTTCAGTTGTGTGACCTTGGGCTAGTTTCTTTTTTTTTTTTAATTTATTTATTTTGTATTGAAGGATAATTGCTTTACAGAATTTTGTTGTTTTCTGTCAAACCTCAGCATGAATCAGCCATAGGAATACATATATCCCCTCCCTTTTGAACCTCCCTCCCATCTCAAGTTTCTTAATCGCTTAGGGCTAGAGGAAAAATTAAGTGATATAATGGATATAAAGCCCTTAGAACAGTGTCTGGCATATAGGAAATGCTTCGTGCTTGTTAGCTCTTAGTAATTTGTGTGCCTTCAGCCCTAGTGCGTTACCTGATACATTCTAGGTAGTCAACGTGTGTTCATTGAGTGAATACCTATGTTCACGCAGAGAGAGATGAGTCTTCATTCATGGGAATGAGTCCAGCTGAAGTCCTTGTGTCTTCAGGGACTGAAAAGGGCAGGAAGGAGAAATTGGGCTATAGGACTGAGCTGGGTTGGCAGGTTGAGAGCTGGGTCAGGGCATTGAGAGTTATGGGAGATGACTTCTACAGGAACTTGTCAAGAATTGCGTTTAGTGTAAAAGGTCTCGTTAGCTGATTTGACCTCCATAACTTGGTCCAGCACCAAGTAGTACAACAGTACCACTTATCACAACTACTGCTTATCAGTTGAAACCCCAGATGTAAGGATGAATTTGTGGATAGATTGTCAGCAAATGGCACTTGTGGGTGATTATAGTGTCCTTAAGAGTTGGATCCATATCAATACTACTCCAAGCACTCTACAGGGTCGATAAATTTGTAACCCCCATCAAGGTCCCAATGATTTCTTTTTTTTTTTTTTTTTCAGAAATAGATTCATCCTAAAATTCATATAGAATCACAAGGGACCCCAAAGAGCTAACAGAATATTGAAAAAGAACAAACTTGGAGAATTTATACTTCCTGACTTCAAAACTTAGTACTTTAAGCTATAGTAATCAAAGCGATGTGATACTGGCTAAAAGACAGAAATAAAGACCAGTGAAGCAGAACAGAGAGCCCTGAAATAAACCATTACACGTACAGTCAAATGGCCAAGGTTGCCAAGATCATTCAATGGGGAGAAGACAGCCTTGGCAAATGATGTAGGAAAAACAGGATATTCACATGATGAAAGAATAAAGTTGGGCCCTTACCTCACAGCCTACACAAAATTTAACTCAAAATGGGTCAAAGACCTAAGAATAAGAACTAAAACTCTAAGACTCTTAGAAGAAAACACTGGAGGAAATCATAGTGGTATTAGATTTGGCAGTGCTTTCTTGAATACGACACCAGAAGCACAGGTAACAGAAGAAACAATAGACTAGTTGGACATCAAAATTAAAAACTTTTGTTCATCAAAAGGACATGATCAACCGAGTAAAAAGACAGCCCACAGAATGGGAGACAATATTTGCAAATCATAAGTCTGATAAGGGATTAATATATTGAATACATAAAGAACTCTTAAAACTTAACAATAACAACAGCAAAAATTCAAAAGTAACCAAAGGACTTGAATAGACATGTTTCCAATGAAGAAATACAGCCAGCCAATAAGCACTTGAAAAGACACTCAACATCACTAATCATTAGGAAAATGCAAATCAAAACCACAACAAGATACTGCTTCATATCTATCAGGATGCCTAACGTCAAAAAAAAAAAAAAAATCAAAAGATAACAAGTACTGGTGATGATATATAGAAATTGGAATCTTTGTGCTTGTATAAAATGGTGCAGCTGCTATGGAAAACATTATGACGGTTCCTCAAACTATTAAAAATAGAATTTATCAAGGTTCAGCAATTCCACTTCTGGGTATACGCCTCCTCAAAATTGAAATCATGAAGAGATACTTGTGTACCTGTACTCGCAGCAGCATTATTCCAAGAGCAAATGGTGAAAAGTCCACTGTGGATGAATGGAAAACAGAATGTGGTACATACACACAATGGACTATTACTTAGCCTTAAAAAGGAAGGAAATTCTGACACGTAACATGGATGAGCCTTCAAGACATTATGCTAAGTGAAATAATCCAGACACAAAAGAATAAACATCATACGGTTCCACTCTTATGAGGTGCCTAGAGTAGTCAAATTTACAAACAGAAATCAGAATTATGACTGCCAGGGGCTGGAGAGAGGAGGAAATGGGGGCTGCTGAATAACAGTAAAGAGTTTCAGTTTTGTAAGACGAAAAAGTTCTATGGATGGATGCTAGTGATAGTTGCACAAAAATGTGAATTTCTTTAAAGCCACTAAGATGTACGCTTAAATATGGTTAAAATGGTAAATTTTATGATATGTATATTTTCAGTTCAGTTCAGTCGCTCAGTCGTGTCCGACTCTTTGTGACCCCATGAATCGCAGCACGCCAGGCCTCCCTGTCCATCACCATCTCCCGGAGTTCACTCAAACTCACGTCCATTGAGTCGGTGATGCCATCCAGCCATCTCATCCTCTGTCGTCCCCTTCTCCTCCTGCACCCAATCCCTCCCAGCATCAGGGTCTTTTCTAATGAGTCAACTTTTCACATGAGGTGGCCAAAGTATTGGAGTTTCAGCCTCAGCATCAGTCCTTCCAATGAATACCCAGGACTGACTTCACTACAATTTTTAAAAAAAGGCAAGAGCATAGCTGAGGTGGGGAAAAAGGATAGGGTGAAAATAGATGGGTGTCAAGCTACATTAAAGCATTTTGGATTAATTTGTTGTGAAGAATCATTTTATGAAGCCCTTGATTGATGTTTTTGTTCATTAACATTTTCATTGATCAGCTTCGCTTGGGCACACCTCCATTACTATTCACATCTCTTCCATTCTCCTTGACCTCTAAATGTTAATGAATCCTGAAGAACCTCTCTATAAGACTCTCCTTTGCTGCTTGTATCAGCATGGCAGCGTCAGCCTTCTGCTTTCACATCTCATTTTGGTGTGTAAGCTTTCTATAAATTAACATCTCATGCCTGACCTCTCTGCCAAGCTACATGTTGACTGCAGCTGTCTGCTAGACAGTCCTCCAGCATCTCAAACTCAGGTGGGCTCAAACTGGACTCATCAGTTTATCCCTTGTTCTGCTGAGTTTCTGGTTTCCATGGAAGGCGCCATCATTTTTCTGGCGCCTCAAGTGTAAGACCAACAACTTTGAATCCTGTGTCCCTCTCCCTTCTTTCAGATCTGCTCAGCTATCAGCACCATGGTGTTTTCTATCTGTGAGCATCACATCCTGCACAGGTGACCTTGTTTCCCTGCACTGCCTATGCTAGCCCAGCCCTAGGCCCACTTGTGGGTCTCTCCCTGTGGGCCTGCCACATCCGTGCTGGGGGTGCAGCTGTGACCTAGCCAGAGGAAAGCCAGGGAGAGGCCAGTATTGTTCCCTCAGTAGAAGATCAGACACTTGGATAGGGCTTCCTCCAAACAGGAGCAGAGCAGGACACGGGACAAATTGTGAAGTCCCAAGTGGCTTGTTGGAGAAGGAAACGGCAACTCGCTCCAATATTCTTGCCTGGGAAATCGCATGGACAGAAGAGCCTGGTGGGCTTTGTCGGTGGGGTTGCGAAGAGCTGGACATGACTGAGTGACTAAACCGTGTGGCTTGTGGCTGAGTAATAACCTTAGGAGGTGAGGCTGGGGAAGTAGATGAGGTGTGACAGTTAGATGAGGTGAGAGAGTTGGACCAAGTCTCTGATTCAGGCGACTCTTGAAGTTCCAGGTGATCAGCCCTTTTGGGAGCAGAAGTCAAGCCTGAAATGGAGAGGGGAGGGGCAGCAGGTCCATTTCCCATGGGAGCCGGCTGGCAAGAACAAGGCGAGGGCCAGGGCAGGGGAAAGAAGTACTCCTTGGGAGAGCAGTCCAGCATCCTGCCTGGGCAGACAATGCAAGCAAGGCGGGCGTTGTGTTCAAGGGCTCCTTGTCTCTCCTAGATGCAGGCTGCGTGGCAGTCCTGGGAATTCCACTGCTCTGGGTCTTTACTGTATAGACTCCTCAGTCTGGAATGTGCCTCCTCCTCACAACTTCCACATCTGTCGGTCCTACCCTTCCTAGGTCAAGGGCGCCTCATTCCTTGAGCTGTCACTCAATCTGCAGAGCTATGTTATTCCTTTTTGTACTTCCGTAGTCTTTTATTTCACCTCCCTTCCTGTACTTTCTACCTTGGACTAAGAGTTACTTATGTTATCAACTTACTGGACTAGAAAGTTTTTTGTGGGCAAGATTTAAGTCTGAGGCTAGCACAGTTGTGTGGCCCAACATACATCTGCAAGACTCGAGGTACAGTTCTTGATTTCATGCAAAAATGAATAGACTACAGTTTCCCTTTATTAGTGTCTCTGAATCAGTCCTTCAGTAGCTGTCACCCTTCATGGGTCTGCGAAGTTCACTGTGGTCTTCCCACGTGCTGATGATCAAATATTTCTACTTCCTCTTCCTCTGGTTGCTTGAACCCCTTATGTTTTGGAGGCCACACGAAGAGTTCTGGGCAATGAACTGTGAAGGAAAGTGATGTATTCCTTTTAAGCCAGAGCACTGAACCCAGGATGAGACCCTTCTGCACGCTCTTTACCCTAAGGCGTGGCAACTGGCACTGTCTAAGGCATTGGCTGCTTTGTTACCCTGAGTTCCCCTGAATCAATCCCATGAACAGAACCTCTGTGATGAACATTAAGCTCGAATGAGAAACAAGCCTTTGTTATTTGCAGTCGCTGAAATATGAAGGCTGTTACTATTGCATAACCCAGCCCAGCCAGCCCAACCCATTTCCCCTGATGGTTGATTTGCTCTAGATGTGACTAGCACATCATCAGATGCTGGTGGCTGGTGGGTGATCTGATGGGAAGGCAGAAGCAAGAGGAAGCTGCCTCTTTGGGCAGCAGAGTGCTTCTCTCAGCAGTTCAGCTCCCTTGGTGGCATCTCACTGTGGAGTGCCAGTAATTTAGATGCAGATGTGCAGGAAGGGAGAGAACTTTCCACTCTATGGGCTGCTTTCTAAATTAATTAAAAGCTGGGGGTGAGCAGAGAGGCTATTCCATTAAGTTTTTTGTTTTTTTTTTTTAAATTTTGAGTCTGCAACAGGATTTTCTCATCAAGTATTGCAAAGTAGACAAAAGCACCACACTTTCCCCACATGAGTGTGTGATCCGCTTCCCTGGAGAAGCTTCAGCATCTGGAGGGGCTGCTTGTTGAGCCAAAGAGCTGAGGAAACAGCAGAGCCCCGTGTACCAAATGCTCTGTGAGCTACAAGTCTGACAAAACTCCAGGTGGATTCCAGCCTTCCAGGGCATGCAGGTATTCCTCGGGCAGAATAAAAAACAAACAAGTCCTTTGCTGTACCTTGATTGAAGGGAAGTGGGTTACCTATGTGAAATAGAGATTAAAAGTAAAAGCTTTGCAGTATCCTGTATGTGTGTTGATTGCTAAACCTCAGGAATGTACAATGACAAGAAAAATGGGCAAGAGAGAGAGATTTAATTGAATAAAAACTCCAGGCTGTGACAGGGGTGGGAAGACACAAAGCAGTAATTAACAATAATTTTTTAAATGACGATGCAATTAATTAACATCCTGAGGATAAGGGGAGAGGAGGGGAGAGGCATTCTTCAGCCTGGAAATACTGCTCAATAAAAGGAACTTTGCATTTAAAGGGCTTCCTTGATAGATCAGTTGGTAAAGAATCTGCCTGCAATGCAGGAGACCCCAGTTCGATTCCTGGGTCAGGAAGATCCCCTGGAGAAGGGATAGGCTACCCACTCCAGTATTCTTGGGCTTCCTTTGTGGCTCAACTGGTAAAGAATTCACCTGCAACTTGGGAGACCTGGATTTGATCCCTGGGTTGGGAAGATCTCCTGGAGAAGGGAAAGGCTACCCACTCCAGTATTCTGGCCTGGAGAATTCCATGGACTGTATAGTTCATGGGGTAAAGAGTCGGACATGACTGACTTTCACTTTCACTTTTGCATTAAAAAAAAGTACTGATATGCAAAAGGCCCCGGTTATCGTGACTTTGGGGCTTCCCAGGTAGCACTCGTGGTAAAGAACTGCCTGCCAATGCAGGAGGTGCGGGTTCAATCCCTGGGTTGGGAAGATTCCTGGAGGAGGGCATGACAACCCACTCCAATATTCTTGCCTGATTCACACTGCTCACACTCCCTTCTCCAGGAAGGAACTGCTCTAAGGCAGCATCCCATCTGCCTCCAGGTATGAAGATGATGGACAGTTGCACGTGCATTTTGAGCTCACTTCTAGAAGGACCCCCTCACATAAATTTCTGGGCTCCTGACCTACGAAGCCCACTGCCCCCTTCATAGTTGCAGAACTTGCAGCATCTGCCTAATGATTGAAATGGCCATCTTGATGGGATCATTCTAGAGTCAAGAATGATCCCATGGACAGAGGAGCCTGGTGGGCTACAGTCCATGGGGTTGCAAAAGAGTTGGACATGACTGAAGTGACTGAGCATGCATGCACGCACACGTCGTGACTTCAGCAAAGCTCACATCACCAACCCAAGAAAGATGTTTCTCCTAGCAGAGGCAGCTGACAAATGAATCAACCTTGTATTTCAAGTCATTCTGCAACTTGTAATCATTGTATTCTCATCTGTGAGGGAGAAAGATCAGAGTAGACAGTGAAATTGGCATAAATTCACGCTTTGGGTCGAGTACTGGTCTCCCTTGAGGATGCTGGGGATGGGGTTCCAGAGCTGAGAGCCTCCCTGGGGTGGGATTCCCAGCCTACAGACATTTACCAAGACTGCCGGAGCAGGAGGGGTAGCAGCTGGTCAGGGTGGTGTGGGGGCTGACCGTACGCTGCTCAGGGAGCAGCTCCAAAGGCCCTTCCAAAGGCACTGGGAGGCTCACTCATGTGAGACAGTTGCTTGGACATAAAAGGAGCATCTAAGAGCAGTGACTCTTCCCTGATTCACACTGGTCACACTCCCTTCTTCAAGAAGCAACCACTCTAAGGCAGCATCCTCATCTGCCTCCAGGTTTGAAGATGATGGATAGTTGCACGTGCATTCTGAGTTCACTTCTAGAAGGACCCCTTCACATTAATTTCTGGGCTCTTGACTCAGGAAGCCTGCTGCCCCCTTCATTGTTTCAGGACTTGTAGCATCTGCCTAATGATTGAAATGGCCATCTTGATGGGATCATTCTAGAGTCAAGAATGAAGCTCATGGCCTGTTGGAAGTCTTTTCATGACTTTGAGTTTTTCCTCACTCTCAAGAGAATCCGGCCGCAAGATGACTTGACTGAGAAGGCCTATCAATCACAAGACATTTGGGGAGAAAACTTGTCTTTAAATCAGTGCCACATTAGCCCCAGCCTAAAGCTCAGTACAGGCTGAATTCTGGGTTTATCTACATTTTTAAAGCTGAAAACCTCTTTTGCCACAATATCTTGTTACCTCCTGCCCAATTTGGTCATCTTGAGGATTAGAAGACACTACTCAAAGTTATATCAACACAGAAATCCGATAACTTGACTTAAAACAAGGGTAGCTTTATTGAGTTGCTGCTCCCAAAGCATGTGTCACATATAAAGAGTAAGACACAAGGTGTGTGAACAGTTTTTACATTCTTGACCTTCCATTGTTGAAAGAAGCACTTCTTCAGCAGATCTGCCTCTTGCAAGTTACACACACAGCTCTAGAAACTGGCATGTCTCAGCTATACACAGAAGTGAAGACCCACCCGCGCATTTACCGGACTGATGGAGCAAATCAACCTAGTTCTAGGGGGTTGGTGGGAAGGCCACTAATTAACTCAACAGAAATGTACGACTACAATACAGAATAGTTCAAACATACTTTTTTCCTAAACTGAATTTTACCTACAGTAGAGATTCAAAGAAAAAAAAAAATCCTTCACTACCACTGAAACAAACAAACAAACACTGAAATACTTAATAATTTCTAGAACTAAAGTTTAAGATGAACATTGTCCCAGAGTCAAGGCGGCTGAAATAGACTTAAGCTGACTTGGTTTCAATCAAGAAGGTACTCTTCATAGAAAGATACACTCCACCTATCACATGGATTTCAAAACTCCCCATTCAGAAAAGAACATTTTATGTAGGTTTTTCTTTGATCTGTTTAGGCATTTTAAACAGCTGCTTGATATTTCATGGAATTAGAAAGCTATGTATAACGCAGAAATCATTCCAGAACATATGTGCTTCCTCTTTTTTTTTTTTTTTAACAACGAAGGTTATTTTTGAGAACAAAGATTCTGTTTTCAAACAAATGTGGTCATTAACTGTGGTGTGCCAGAAAACATATGGCATGTTTTGTTTCCACAGAACCGTTCCTAACGAAAGCGACTCAGCTCCCATGAGGGATCAAGTCATGTTCAATTCAGGAGGAAAGTTCACAAGGACGGGGAGCCAGGAGCCCTGCACGACCAACCATTCGAAGGCTCACAGACAGCTCTGAGTGCTTGCGATTTCAACATGGGACCAGGAGTCTGCACGTTGGTTTATGTCACATCAGCAAAGAGCTTCTAAGAGTCATAAGTCACTTTTGTAAAGGCTCTTGGCCAGATCTGCAGCTTCCCGCAGGCCACTGAACAAAGCAGCCATTGCTCATCCTTCTCCTCCGGGGTTATGGAGCTCGGTGGAGACACAAAATTTCAGAAATTCAGACCACCTTCCCACCAAAGACGACTATTACAAAATTTCAGAAATTCAGACCACCCTCCCACCAAAGACGACTATTTTACATTGTATTTAATAGAACCAACACCTGGGCTCCCTCTTTGTTTTTCTCTTCTTTTCTTCCTGACAGCAGATCCATAAAAAGTGAAAGAACCATGAAAACATCACCTTGAGAGACAGAAAAGACTAAGACAGCTCTGGCCACACAAGTGTCTCGGCCTTGACTGACACAGGGGCAGCTAAGACTGAAGTGAGAGGCGTGCTGCCCCCGCTGCCACTGCGGCACAACACTGTGTTTAGACTGTTGAACAAGTGCAAAAAAGAACACTGCTGAGTCTCGTTTGTGTAGCCTGGCCGCCACTGTGCAGCTCATGGTGTCGGAGGTGGTTTCGGAGACGGGCATGAACTCTCGCTGTCGAAGCTGGCGGCTCGGCCTTGCCACTGCGAAGAGGGGGAAAAAGCACTTAGCCAATGCCAAGGGAATGTGCGTCTCAACTTGCCAAACTCATCTGGCCCATGCACTGAATCCACTTTTCTCCAGCTTTTTGTAAGCTTTTGTGAATTTTGCTGTTAGCCATGCAAAAACAAGGAAAATAGCTTTAGGTCAGGGGGATGAATTGGGAGATTGGGATTGACATATACACACTATTGATATTATGTATAAAACAGACAAATAACGAGAACCTATTGTATAGCTCAGGGAACTCTACTGAGTGTTCTGTGGTGACCTAAATGGGAAGGAAATCCAAAAAAGAGGAGATTGTGTATACGTATTGCTGATTCACTCTTCTGTACAGCAGAAACTAATACAAAAAGCTACTATACCTCAATAAAAATTAAAAAAAAAGAAAGAAAACAGCCTTGGAAGACCTGATTTTTTAAAAGACTTGCTGTAGAGATAATGAAAGCTTTCTTTAGCGTGTGGAGTGTGTGTGTGTGTGTTAATGAGGCGCTATGACGGGACCATTTCTGAATGCTTCAGCCATTTTTCACACTGAAAATCAGATTTTGTTAGCAGGAGAAGAGGCCGTCAGCAGAGTGTGCCCTTACTGCCAAGAAGCCGCAATCATGAATTATTAGCAATTTGTCTGGGAGCTGTTAGTACAGCTAAAACTCTGATCTTGCCTCTCCTCTTCAACCTCTGTGCTTCCTGGGGGGCTTTACACTCAACTTGTGAAGGGAGGCAGGAGGGCATGGCGGCTCCCGCCCCTTTCGGGTACCCCCACCTTTTCCCCTCTTACTGTCCTGTCTCACAGGCTGCCACCCCTCAGCCCAATTCTCACCCCTCTGTGAAGATGGTGATATAATGAGGCGTAATGGAGGGAAGAGAGGACTGAGAGTGGATGACCCACACTTGGTCACTGAACCCTTCTTTACACTTCAAAGCCAGGCAGAGCTGGAGCAATGCTTTCTGGGCGAGGATCTGACCCTGTGAATATTCTAGACCTGCTGCATAACTTTAAAGTGAGTCAGTGTCCACTGCATACTCCATCCTTTCTGGGAGCAGAGGAAACACAGGACAAGGCTCCAGGGAGAGAAGTTAGGCAGGTGGGGGAGATGGCGTTTCTGTCTTTCTTTTCTTTCCAACTGTACCATGTGGCATGCAAGATCTTAGTTCCCTGACTGGGGATTGAACCTGTGGCTCCTGCAGTGGGAGATCAGAGTCTTAAGCACTGGACCACCAGGGAGTCCTGAGATGGCCTTTCTGAACCTGAAGCTCAGCCCCTTCTGCTTCTCTCAGGCTTTCTGGGTCTCCATGTGGAGTAACAAGGCTGAGGAGAAGTGGACTATACCTTTGTGCAATGTGTAGGGGTGGAATGGAGAAGGACAAGGTCCCGCCTCCAACCCCCACCTCACAACACAGCCTTTCTAGACAGAGTTGAGCCACTTAAGAATCAGACCATCCCAGCCAGCATCTCCCGTGGGAGCCCACAACACAGAGTTGAGACCCAGGCCTGTTGATCACCTTCATGTTCCCAGATTGAAGGAAATCCCCAGGCTCAGTTCCTCATGGTCCTTTGTACCCCTGGACAGGCCAACCTGCAGATCTTTACAGCTAACCAAAAAAGGCTGGTCTGGAGGTATTGATGACCACCATTACGTGATCTGAGCCCGAGCTATCTTAGCATGTGGGACCCGGAGACCGGCTGGGAGATGGCCCTGGCTCTTTTGTTCTTGCAGATAAGAAAACAAAGATGCAGAGGAAGCCAGCAGAGCCAGTCAGGAGCAGAACTAGGATCTGAAGTCAGGTCTACTAGCTCCACACTCAGCATTCCCTCCACTCCATCCTGCAGCCGCCTTCCCAGCTGGACACACCAGGAGGAGGAGACACACGATGGAATAAGAAACCTAACCTCTTTGGGTGCACACCAGGTACTTACTCCTAACTCCAGGTGGCAGTCTCTCTGCTTGCAGCATCCACGTGAATGAAATCACAATCGAGGGTTTCCCTGGTGAAATATTTTAGATAAATAAATGCCTGGTTGTTGAGCCCACTGTGACTTCTGACTCAAGAATTTTTAACCAGAAGGTGCCGAAAGACGGTTACCAATGCTTTCATTGAATAGACCTTCATTTTAGAAGTTCTACTTTTTTCTGTTACAACCTTTAACGTCACTTTTAACGTCAGTGAAAGGTACACTGCAATTACTGGCTTCTCCCCTGGGTAAGCATGCCACTTAAACAACATGATGGATAGGCCAGTCCACAGGGGAAAAAAACGAAATGGCCACATAGAGTATTTCTTTTTCCCTTTACATAATAGCTCAAAGAGAAGTCACACAGAGCATAATTGTTTATCCAGAACAAATGAAGAAGGCACACTGGCTCCCCTGCCAGCCTCTGATTTTTCCTATGAAGATAAACAGGGAGGAGATAGGGTTCACGGACAATGGAAAGGTGAATGATTCCTGGCAGGCTTCTTTTGGCGGCTCTGAAATAGCAAAGAGCTGGGCCTCAGCACACCAAGGAAGGTGATTAGCCCAGGGTGGCTGTGGTCCAGTGAGATCTGTTATTGTTCTGAAAGGGGTCAGGTTCCAACAGATAGGTCCCATCCCTGGCAGGCGGTTCGGATTTGTCCCTTCATAGTAAAACGCCCTGGAGAAGATGGCTGGCCAACCTGGGCTCTGTATGTGGTAACAGCGATGCCACGCAGCATTGGGCAGGAGTGCTGAGAGGCGAGCGGCCACAGTCACTGCAGGGGAAAGGTTGTTCGCTGTGGCTTAATCAAGTTTTATTCATGAAAAAAAATCCCAGCAGGGAAAAATACCTTTTCAGTTAATATGTTCCCTCAACCTGATTTTAAAACCCCAAACAAGTAAGTAGGGTGCCCTCTGTTCTCGTTAATAAAAAAAGTAATGATCACAGAGCTTGAAACCCATCTAAGAATGGTGCAATATAAATACAGTGCTTTCTAGATATGATGCCATTCATCTTCCTGGGGGTGGGAGAATAAGATTTTGGTTCTTTAAAAATGTATGACACAAACAGGAGAAACAAGTTCCAGGAGCCAGGTTCTTGCTCAATGTCCAGAACAGGACCAAAAAAGAGACAGGATGTAAACTCTAAGGATGATTGAGATGATAAATATTCAAGTACAACGCATCACATGAACACAAAAAAGGCTTACTTTATATTATCCTGGTGGGTTTTAGATGCATCTTTATAAAGGGACTTCAACTGTGGGGGCTAAAAGCACAGGCACACATTTTTATAAATTTGTACTGAAGAAATCCTAAGTTGCCAAGATGAATGCCATTCTCAGCTTCTTCATACAGAGACATGATCAGCTGAGCAGAAAATGGAAGGCTGGGGAATTGGGGAGGGGCAGTCTCGGGAACCTGGTGTGTGAGGTCAATAAAAAAGTAAACCCAAAGGATATGAATCAATTTATTCTCTTTTCATTTTCCATATACTGTTGCTTTCCCTTTGCTGTCTCATCAAATATTCATTTTCAAGGGCTTGGTTCTACTTTATCTTTCTTTTGTAGTCTGGACCAGGGAGTCAGAGTTCTCAAAGAAACAGGACTTGGAATCAATTATTTGGCTTAATTAGGTTGTATTCATTATGGAAAACAATTCTGGGGCTGAGTCCCAGCCCCACTGTACTACTCTGCACCCCAGTTCCAACTCCAGCCACCACTGACTGGTTATTCCAGTTCATGTGGACAGACTAACCCAGTAACAGCAATGGTTTGTTGCATCTTCAAGGTTAGAAAGGTGATACAAGATGTGGGTTCACTCTTTGCCCAGTCAGTTTAGGTCAAAGTTTCTTAGAAAAGCTGAGATGGGAAAAGCTCACCTCTTCATTTTACCAACCAGGAAACTGAAGACCAGGTGGGGCCATGAGGTGCCTGAGACCTCTCAGCTCCTATTCCTTACCCCTGCCTCTATGCCTTCCTGAGCATTTTAGTGTACCCATTCTATCATTAAATATCTCCAAAGGATTTTAAAGGGGGAGGACAGTTGCCACACCCCCTCCCTAGATTGAATAAGCACTGCAGTCAGTGAGGTGCTGGCTTCCCACTGGAGGCTCACGTGTAGGTGGAGGCTGATTGTGGGTACCTTACCCACACTTTGTAGAGAGGGCCTTCTGGGAAAGCTGGAGGGCCCAAGAGCTGGCCTCCTTCAATAAAGCTCCAGAGCTGTGGTAAAATCCAGGCAACCAGGAGACGGAAATGTGAGGTTTCATGCTGCTGGAGCACCGAAGAATTGATGCTTTTGAATTGTGGTGCTGGAGAAGACTCTGGAGAGTCCCTTGGAGAGCAATGAGATCAAACTAGTCAATTCTAAAGGAAATCAACCCTGAATATTCACTGGAAGGACTGATGCTGAACCTCTAATACTTTGGCCACCTGATGCAAAGAGCTGACTCATTGGAAAAGACCCTGATGCTGGGAAAGATCGAGGGCAGGAGCAGAAGGGGTGACAGAGGATGAGACGGTTGGATGGCATCACCGATTCAACGGACATGAGCTCAGGCAAACTCCGAGAGATGGCGAGGGACAGGTAGGCCTGTAGCCCATGGAGTTGAAAAGAGTTGGGCACGACTTGACAACAGAACAACAACAACAAGTGCTGCTGGAAGCAGGCTTGACCACCCTGAGCAGGAAAGGGAGCTGGTAGCTCCTTCGGGTTTTCTGCCCACACCTTTTCTGGGTCACAGAACATGGGGAAGGAGTTACTCTGTTTTTAAGGAGACTCTGCTTTTAAGCTGAGGGGCCATGTGGTTTATTTTTTTTATTAGTAGATTTTCCAATTTTTATACAACTCTTGGGACTTCCTGGCTTGAAACCTATCGCTATTTTTTAAAATGAGTAAACGATCACCTCGCTTTCTAGGCTATGGACTCCAGTCTGGAAGACTCAAAATGAGGTTTAAAACTCTCCTCAAAGTTTTAAACTCCTGCCCAGAGGCTTCGGCCACCCCAACCCATGTCCCAGCCCATTTAAGGAAAAAAAAGGCCAAGGGACCATCGAGGTGATAAATGGCAGGATCTTAAACTGGTGGCGTTTGGTGGAGGTGGGGCAGATTGTAGGTGTCACTGGAAGGAACGTTTTCTTTGCAGTTGAGAAAGAAATAACTAGCTCAGGATTATGCAGCAAGTGGAAAAGGGCCAGGCCTGGAGCCCGTTTCGGGACTTCCAGGCAGTGCTGTGTCCATTACATCTCTGTTAGGACCTGGCTGGAAAGTGGGTCCTTGAAGCCTCACTCTCTTCTCCGGCAGTGGGGAGAACCCACATTCATGAGAGCGGAATCCTGTCTCTGGCCAGCTCCATCCACACAGTGAAAACCGCTGCAGGACAGCCTGGCTAGAGCCTCAGGGAACGTACTGCTTGGACGGGGGTGGGATTTTCTGCCAGGTTCTGATCTCACTCTCTTGGGGCTCTCTCCGAAAGGGCTGACTTGGCTCAGGGGCTCTGTGAAAGCATTCCTGGCCTGGCATGGTGAGCAGCTGGCCAGGCTTCCTCCAACTTTTTATTTTCCATTTAGAACTCAGGGTCACTTTCAATATACTCCACACCAAAGCCTTCTTGTCAAGCAGGTCCCCACCGTCTTCCTCCACTTCCTTCCTGCCTGTTACACCCTGGGTGAAAAGCATGTGCCCCCCAACACCCAGCCGCCTCCACCCCCACCAAGGACCCACAAAGGCGAGGTCTCGCAGCAGCCGACTGCCATTCTCTAGCCCGCGCTGCCATGCAGCAAACATGCCAAGGGCCAAGCGCGACCTCACCCACCTCTTTGAAGGATTTCTTTACCTCCACCAAGGAGTGCCAGTGTGCGATGGGCTTCCGTGGGTACGCCAGCATCTCGTTCCAGTGGTCCCTTCCCAGGCCTTCGGCGTTGATCCCCACACGACAGACTCCAATGATCTCGTTGTGACCCACTCTAAGGGAGAAACAGAGGGCCTGGCATCGGTGACCAGACATGCTCTCAGAAAGGGAGGTTCCGCAGTCTGGGCCTCAACCCTGCTGGTCTAATTCAGAGTGCTGAGCTCTTTAAACAGATGCTTGGCAGGGCCTCAGGGTGCCAGCTGCAGCGAGACATTCCCTGGCCTCCTTGGATGGACTTTGGACACAGACAGATGAGCAAAAAGTTCTAACCTTGTTTGGAATCTCAGGAATGGTGGGCAGATGGCTTGACTTTGGGGAGTGGGAGTTTAAGGCTCTTCCTTTATTTGACTCAGCAGTGCTTGAGACATCAGCGCTATTTGGAAATAAATCAACCTGCTCTGAGTACCATTTCTCCACACCCAGCGGCTATGATATGATTTATTCACTCAGCAAGAGCATCAATCATCACTCACTTTTGTTCACCAAGCACCTACTATGCCTTGAGAGCTTGTGCTAAAGATCCTGGATTTAGGTTTACTGCATGTTTTTTTTTTTCCTCCTTCAAGCAAAAGTGACAACTGGAAAGAAGGAGGCACAGTGGCTGGAATAGTTGGAGAATCTGTTTGAGCCAGCCTTGACAGGAGAGCAGGATTTGAAAAGTGGAAGAGAAAAAACTCATACCAGGTGAGTGAAGTCAAGTTGGATGGGTACCCTGGGTCCAGATCTGGAAGCTCTTGAGAGTTCAGGGGACGAGCTTAGACAACAGGAGCCACTGATGGTTCTTGAGAAGGGCAGGCCCAGGAACAAAGTGATCTTTTAGGAAGGCATGGCTGGGTTTGAGGCAGGGAATGATGACGGCAGGGGTCAGTTCGGAGGCTGCATAGACATCCCGAAGCGGGAGTAGAAGCAGCAGTGGGGATGGAGAGGAGAGGGAGGGGTTCTCAGGAACAGGTGCCAGAAGGAGGAACAGGGAGTCAGGAGTGAATGCAGGGAAACTGATGGGTGGGGAAGCCCCTGATGGCAGTGAGCCCGCTGGGAAGTGAAGCTTAGGCTTCTTTGGAAATCCACGATCTTCCTCAAACTCTTGTACCTCCCTGGGTGGAGCCAGATTTGAGGCCATTGAGTGCCTGAGCCACAGGAACCACAAGGTCCAAGGTCAAAGAGCCCTGTGCTGTACTGGGGTGGGAGTGAGGGGCAGGGAATCATGGCCCCCTAGGACCTTACCTACCGATCATAATCCATAACGGAGATGAGCAGGCTGACTTGGTCCATGTTCTCCGGGGGAATGTCAAAGATGATGGCCTCGTTGTAGACAGGGTTGAGGGTGTTCTTCTTTATGGTGGTTTTCTTTTTCTTCAGCCTCCGCCCGTCACAGAGCAGGGACACTTTGACATATGGATCTGTGCCCACGGGGGCCGCGGGAAGGGAAGGGAGCGTGTTAAGCAGATGTCCTCAAGCACCACGTGTGGCAGAGGGCTGGGAGCCCCAGACCTACTGTTGTTCTCAGATGGTATCAGTGGGATGTTAAAATAATTAAACCACCTTGTATTTATGTCGCACACCTGTCTCTGCAGACACTCTGTGCTTCGTAAACAAAGAGTCTTTAGCGACCTCAGGCTTTCTAGGAGAGTGTTTAATGGACTTTCGCTAATGGGGAAGCTGGCCCCAAATCAGACAGGAAACCTGCCCATGGGTACACAGTTCACGACCCTAAATCTCAGCTCCATGGTAGCTCGCTGGCTCCAAAGGGTGCTGAAGCTGAACAAAGGCACTCTCTTCCTTTTACCTACTTGCAGGCTTTTCTCTAAGGGGTTCTTGTCAGAATTAGTAACCAGAGGATGAAGTGGGTAAAAATAGAATTGATGACACCCAAGGAGTAGCCACAAGACAGAATAAATAAACAGCGACAGTCACGATGCTTGTGGGGTCCTCCCAGCCTGACAACAGGATTAAGGGTCTCATTGCTCCTTCAGGCTCATTTCTACCTGGCGTCAGGGAGGGGAGGAGTGACCCTGCTCTTGGCCTCCCTGGAAACTGTTTCCTGCCCACTCTTGGCAGTGGAGGAGGGGGCCATGGCCGGGGGACTGAGTGCCTCAGCCTTCTGGGACTCGGGGTGGCCGGCTGCCATTTCCTTTCTCAGTGTGATCTTGAAATCTCTCCAGCCCTCAAAGAGATGTCTTTTTACTGACCTCCCGTGCACCTCCCATCCTTGTCTCTTCTTTAGTTTTCTGAATGGGTATTTCACGGTCAGCTTCCTACTCTGAAATTTTCTACTCATCCAAGTGAAGTGACACCTATTGTATCTCACAGTGCAGGTGTCTCGGTCACCGTCATAATTGTTATTTATGCCTCACAGCTCAAGACACAGGAGGGCAACTCACAGGTAATAACAGCTTTTGAGACACTGATGCGCTGAGACAACTCCTTGCCCAGAAGCCAGGGCTCATGCGACTCTGCCAGGAGGTGCAGGCCCAGAAGCCGGCTCCCTGGCTCCTCATTCACAGGCATGTGACTCTAACTCCTGGGCACCCAAGAACCCACAAGGACCTTATGCTCCCTGGGGAATTGTTCAGGTGGTGGAAGAGGTGCACAGCTTTGGGGGAGCTACAGAGCACCTCGACACCTGATCAGAAACTCAAGCCTTAAAGGCAGTTCCATAGTCGCCCAGGTGTGCTGCTGACTAACCAACATGACGAGAGCAGCTGTGCTTTAGCCACGGGGGTGCTTGGGTTTACGGGGGGCCTGGGGAGACCATCAGGTGTTTAGCCACCCTGCTGTGCCTGACAACCCATTGGCAAGGTTTCTCTCAGGAGGATGTTCAGTAAAAAGGAAGGAGGAGTTCCTAGAACTACCGTAAGACAGCTTTCCCCTGTCCTCAGGCTCTGTTCTCTATGGATATGCCCCGGACAGTGTTCAGGTCCAAGCAGACAAGTGGGAAAGTTACTTCCAAGACCTGCTGTTGACACGGCAACCTCTACACTCCTCAAGTGTGAACGTTGCCTTGGAGAGTGTCTTCAGGCTTGAGGCTGCCAAGGACTGCCCATCCCCTCCCATGCCTATGTCTATACACTCCCACAGCAGAGCAAATGCACTTGTGGCCAGACTTAGAAATGTTTGACAAAGCTATCTGTCCCTGGTGCTGCCAAGTCACTTCAGTTGTGTCCTACTCTTGCAACCCCTATGGACTATAGTCTGCCAGGCTCCTCTGTCCATGGCATTCTCCAGGCAAGAATACTGGAGCAGGTTGCCATTTCCTTCTCCAGGGGATCTTCCTGACTCCGAGATGGAATCCTGTCCCCTGGGCCACTAGACAAATGCCTGATGACTGGGAGATGCTCAGCTTCCTTCCCCACCTCTATTCACTCCTATGAGGCATATCTAATTTATAAAATTCCGTGAGTATTTCCCCTGATGGAGAAGGCAATGGCACCCCACTCCAGTACTCTTGCCTGGAGAATCCCATGGACGGAGGAGCCTGGTGGGCTGCAGTCCATGGGGTTGTGAAGAGGGGTACACGACTGAGTGACTTCATTTTCACTTTTCTCTTTCATGCATTGGAGAAAGGAACACATAATCTCACTATCATCCAAGGGGCTAAACAGAGACAAGACTCTCCCCTGCGTGGTTTGCACTGGGGCAGAAGCTTGAGCTTCTAGCAGAATGCTGGCTCCAAACGACCCTGAGGTCCTTTCCTCTCCAGTAACCTAAGATGCAGCTGAGAGAGGGGCACAAAGACCAGCAGTGTGTTTCAGCCTCCTTGTCATGAGAACCATCATAATTCGGCATTTATTACATGCCAGGCATTGTGCTGAGAGATTTATGTATATCATGTCATTTAAAATGTCAATCCTATAAAATATTTATGATTATCTCCCTTTTATAGATAGAGAATTTGAGATTTGACAGATTAAGAAACTTGCCTAAGATTTCGATTTAGGTCTGACTCCAAAGTTTACATTTGTAACCACTAGATTCAAAGTAGTGCAGACTAGATGTGGCAGAGACGGGTGGGTGTACTCACTCACCATCCTTTTTGGGGATATTGATCCTTATGATTATTTTGTACTGTTCTTTATGGTCATGGTTCCAGTAGATAGGCTTAGGGAATTGACTCATGACTAGTTTAGATCAAGGAGAACAGAAAGATCCTTGGTTTTGGAGGTCAATGTCATATAAATCAAGAACAAGCAATTAATGAGCTCCATGCACCCCTGAGTTTAGTCCAACAGCAAAGCAATCTGGGTTGAAGGCAAACTCAAACTTATCCTCCAAAACAGGAGATCGAGTTTGAGAGCCCCCTGTCATGAGTGTCCCAGGTGCATCATCCTTTGACAAAGTTACCCACTCATTCATCATTCAATACACACTTATTTAATGCTTATGATGTTCCATGAACTGTCCCAGACACTTGCTTACATCAGTGAACAGGATGGAAATTCCTAGCGAAAAGAGGACCCCTGAATCTTCAGAATCAAGCTGAGATGTAATACCAGATTCCAAATGAAAACAAACAAAATACCCAGGTCCAACCCAGGTAGAAAGGAGAGGCAATCGTGAAAGAGAGGTTGGAACTTGGCATGAGAAAAATCTCTCACCCCTAACCCTCTGATGTGCAACAACCCACATGATTATCTTGGTGGCTTCGCCGTAAGCACTCTCTCTCTAGCACATCAATTTAATTACACCAGAGAAGACAGAGTGGGGACTTGGGCAGCAAAATCCTATTTCCTTCAGCAGTTTTGAGAGGCCTCAGTGAATTTCTGTCCCTGCACATATTTATTTTGTTATTAAAGTGAAATCTACACTGGTTGCATTTTTGGAGGAAGCCAGCTTGCTGACGCCTAAGAGCCTTGTACATGTTGGAAGAGGTTCTTTAAGCTCCCTACCACGTTCTGATGTGTGGTGGTAGATTCTGTGGAAGGAAAAGCATCAGGGCAGGTGCTTTCCAGGGCAGCTTTCAGCCTGGAAGGCGTGAGTGATGCACAGAGATGTGGGGGCGGCAGTAGTGGGGAGCTCTGGGAGCAGAGGCATTCAAAGCCGCCTCAAATGCACCTGACTTCAGCGTTTCTTGACCACCCTTCCCTGAAACCTCATTTTCCAAAGCCTAATATCTCGTCTTCTTCCAACTGCACCAGGTTGGGTCTGGGCCCAGATGTGTTCATCTGGATCACCACCTCTTTGCAGCAACTGTGATTATACTAAGGAAATAAAGAATGAAAGGGAAAATCTTCCACACACTCCCAGCCAAGTTCAGAGGCACCTCTGGAGTGGATTTATGCTTGTAATCAGAATCTGGAGAAGAGCCTCTCAGGAGGGAGTTTTAGGGAAACAAACCAAGCATTTGCATCTGAGTGCAGCCCAGACTATTCTACGTGCCTGCTCCTTGGAACGCTCCACCCTCTTCCACTTCTTGGGCTAATTTGAGTCAACTCGGGGCAGAAGGTTCCTGAGACTCTGCTGTTATATTACAACCCAAAACCCTGCACAATGACAACAACTTGCAGAATCGTGGGAAAGGATCAAACCTCTGACACTGTGTCCAGCCTGCAGGCTCTGAGGCTGCCTCCAAACAAGTATCTCCTCAGTTGCTAGAATAGCACTTGTCTCTCCTTGGTACCTAGTGGCTCTCCTGGTGCTGAGACAGAGGCCCAGAGCCCTGCAGGAAAACCTCAAATATAAATGCACTTTGCTTTTCAGTGACTCTGTTCCTCTGACTCACTGTAGGGCTGCTGCAGGGCTTCGTGGATCAACAAACACTTAAGACACTCAAACTTGACATAACCCTTGGAAGTCCTGAGGCCTCACACCAACTAGAAAGATTTTTCCTTCTTATTTTTTCCTCCCATTTATTTGCTTCTTATCCTCTCCATCCTCCAAGAGAAAGAATGATTGTTATAGCTAATATCTCCTGACTGCTCAGTCGCAGACTTGGACGCGACTGAGCAACTGAACAACAACTGACTGCTTATTAGGTGTCTGGCTCATTTCTAAGCATTTACATGAATTAACTTGTTTATTCTTAAAGTAAACTGTGTAAGGTTTTTTGGTTTTTTCTGTTCAGATCAGGAAACCAAAACATTACACAGCAAGGAAATGGCAGAACCGGTATTCAAAGCCAAGCCATTTGCCTGCAGGTCTGTGCTCCAATCGAAGAATACCAGCAATTCCTCCCACTCCTGTCTGAACATCTCTCCATATCCTAAAGTCAGGACTGTGGGGAGGCCACGTGGCAAGCACCTGGGTAGGAGAGGTACCTGAGTAGCCTGTGATGTCCATTGCCTTGAGGTTCCGGCATTTGATCACGGTGAGGGTGAGCCTGCCTGCTGTGGGCAGGTAGCAGAGGGAGAACATGATCTCGCCCAAATCCACACTTTCCTGCAAAGAAGCAGACAGGAGGGCAGGTGAGGGCCACTCCGGAGCCCAGGAGAAGCTCTCTGAGGCAGAGTGCTCTAAGGCCGGATGGTCTGGCTTCTGTCCTGGGAGTAACTGGGTATAAAAGGCAGTGATAATGACGCTGGCTCTTCAGCAGACACTGTCCTCTTCAACTTTCCTCCTCAGCTCTGGTCAGACTCTGGTCCTGGTCCTCTCCCTCCTGCTTTGGCCTCACCTGCCCTACCTGTGCCCTTTGGCTGCAGCCCCTCCAGGCCATCAAGCCCTTGGGGGCCCAACCCTATTTTCCAGTTTACCTTTCTTGGTCACGTGAGCCCTTGACTCCCCACCCTGGGGCCTGTGGTCCTGATAGTATTCTGTACAAGACCCACTCTGGCCAGCAGGGGTCCCCTCTCCCAGCATATCTGATTCTAGCTCTCAGCTCAGTCGATCTTCATGAGGCCCTCTGCCTTGGCAGCTTGTGTGCTAAGTCGCTTCAGCTGTGTCCGGCTCTTTGTGACCCCATGGACTATAGCCCTCCAGGCTCCTCGGTCCATGGAATTCTCCAGGCAAGAATACTGGGGTGGGTTGCCATGCCCTCCTGCAGGGGATCATTCCGACCCAGGGACTGAACCCTCCTCTCTTGAGTCTCCTGCATTGGCAGGCAGGTTCTTTACTGCTAACACCACCTGGGAAGCTCTGGCAGCTTCCTTGCCTCTCCTGAAACACACCTAGCACTTCAACTTCCAGGCTTGCACGTGAAAGAACTAGGAATCAGGACCTGCTCAGGACATGGTACCGACCACTTGCCATTCCATGTTTGTGCCAGGTCTTGGATCCACTTTGTCCATATGTGTGGTCATGCTTCAGCTATGAACCCAGCCTGGAGCATATACCCTGCTGCCTCTTCTGACCCCAGAAGCATCATGACCAGGGATCCAGGAAGTTTCTGAGCAACAGGGAACAGGAAAACTTCAAAGTCGGTAAGCATGTCCGACTGTTGAATTAAACAGCACTCTGCTGGACTGCCTCCTCTTCCTGTTCCCCAGCTGACATAGAAGGGTGCTATCACTGCAAAATCTCAGGCTCTGAGGCTGACGTGGGGCTCCAGAACGTAGAGATGTTTCCTCCCTTAAAGCCCCCAGATCCAGGGTGGAAGAGGTCACGCTTTGGGGTGGCTCTGATTTCAGGCTGGCTGGGGAGGCCTTCTGGAGGAGGTGACTTCAGAGAAACAGAGCAGGCAAAGATCGCGCCAAGGTTTTTGTCTCTTCACAAAGAACCACCCTCTACTGGGGACTCTGGGAGACTCCTGACACTTGGCCCTCCTGTGGAATAGTTCCCCCACCCTTTCCAGAGTACGTGGTCCCAGTGCTCTCCTCTAGGTGGCACTATACCCACCCTTTCCCTTTTTCAACCCACTCCCAAATCAAATCCCAGGAGTAGCAGGTGAATCCACCCAGCTCCCTGGACGAGAAGCGGGTGGGGGTATTGTGGGCGGGGGTGAGGGGTGGAAGGGTGGTGTCTGGCTGGGGCAGAGCTGGACACAGTGTAGAGAGAGCTCCCCGCTCCCCAGCCGCCACCCCCTGCCACACACACCCTAGTACATGGAGCCCAGACCAAAACCCACGAACTGTGCCCTGTGAAGCTCTTCTGTGATGGGCATTTCCACCTTTGAGGCTCACAGTGACTGCAAGGCAGGGGGTATTGTCATTATTCCCTCCATCTCACAGACAAGAACTCAGTGGTTAAACTCAGGTGTAATGTCCTGACCAGGCTTGTGCAGCTGGTGGGAGGCACAGCTGGACTCTGACCCTCAGGATAGCAGCCCACCTAGGGAACATCGCAAGGTAACCCTGGCTCCTCTAGACCTTAGACCACAGCTTCACCTGTTCTTTCCATTTGGATTTGCTGAGATCCTGTTAAAGGCTCCATGTTTTGTGGAGAGTGTGCTGTCCCCCTCGACACGCATGTAGCCTAGAGGGGTGTAACCAGTTAAAGGAAGGTGCCAAGAGGATTTCCTTGGTGGTCCAGTGGCTAAGACTCTGTGCTCCCAATGCAGGGGACCTGGGTTTGATCCCTGGCTGGGAAACTAGATCCCACATGCTGCCACTAAAGATCCCAAATGGCAGAACTAAGACCTGGTGCAGAGGAAGGAAAGGAGGGAGGGAGAGAGAAAAGGAGGAGGGAGAGAAGGGAGGGAGAGGGAAAAGGAGCCAGGATCTCCATCTCGCTCAGGTGCATCTCCTGTCTCCCTCTGGAGTCCCCTAGTCCAGGGAGAAACAGGAAGTGGCCCATGGCAAGTGGCACAGGGGAGCGTGACTCTCCCCTCAGGCAGCAGGGGTCAGGTCAGCGGTGCACCTGGCTGAACGTTCCATCTCTAGAGGAGGCACCGAGCTACAAGGAGGCCCCCAACTCCTCTGATTTCCTTATAGCCCTCCAAGGTGCAGTCCTGTCCAATGTTCAAGAAACCCATTCAGCCTCAACAGCAGCAAGAAGAACCAAGGTTACTGCATGCGTACCATGTGCCAAGTCCTTTGCTAAATCGCCTCCGTGAGTTTCACCGCAGCCCTGTGAGATGGGTGATCTTAGTACCCCCACCACATGCAGGAAGAAATGACTGGTGAAGTTAAGCGACTTGCTGAGGTCAAATGAGTGCTCTGGGGCCAGATTTTTATAGGCCAGGGCTGCTGCCCGAATGTTCTTGGTAGCGCCCCCTACGCCGCTTCCAGAATCAAGACCCATCCTCCTAGTTTGCGTTCCAGACCCTTAACGATTAGTCCTGTCCTACCACCTCACCTGATTATTTTTCTGTCTCCTTGCCAACCCTCTGCTCCAACCGGCCAGTGTATCTTTGGTCCCTTTGGCCAACATGTTTCCTCCTCTCATCTTTGGATGACAATCCCACGCATCTTGGAGGGCCCAGGGCCACGCCCCTCACAGGGACCCTCACCCAGGGTCCAGCCCATACTGAGAATGTGTCCCCAGTCCCTGCTGCACTTTCTGCCCCTGAGATGCTCAGAGGGGTGCACGAGTCCCTGCTTTGCTACAGCCAAGCCCTCCTATAGCGTCCAGAGACTAGAGGCCCCTTTGGGGCAGGGCCTTCGCTTTACACCTACGTGCTTCAGAGATGCTTGATAACCCAAGAGGAGCTACACAGATGGTTACACTTGAGGCAGAAGAACCCTTGAAAGGAATGGTTCTCCATATCAATGTTACCGTCAGGTTAGGGCCCTGGTAAGCACTCTAGAAGTTCCCAGGGTCCCTGCGAGCGTGTGCTCAGTCGCTCAGTCATGTGTGGCTCTTTCCTGCGAGAGGAGTGAGCACAAGGCTGCTGTCACCTTTGCCCACTCAGCCACCTGGCAGATGCAGAGTGAAGCCTTCAAAGGCAGCCTTTTCACAGGAGTCTAAGCTGGTTTGTTTGTGAGCTTGGGAGACTTGCCTGGGGCTGTGGGAGAGCCCTCAGGGTGAGCGGAATCCCCTGGGGCTCTGTAGGCCGCCCTCAGAGATGGCTCCCTCCAGGGACAGCACAGAGTCAGCGGGCCCCTCCTTCCTCGGTGAGCCGCCAGCTGGGGTCATATGAGGCGCTGAGTCCGCAGCCAGATTTGGAACTCCCCACCCCCCTTCTGGTTCCTGCACCCAACAGTGAGCTCCACCCTCCATCACTGGGCCCCAACAGGCAAAGGGAATGGGGTCAAGAGTCCACTATGACTTGGGGGCAGAGAGGAAACTGGGGCCAAGTGGCCCAAAGTCCAATATTGGACCTTCTGCTCTGGGTGATTGGGCCTGATGGCAAAACAGCTACTCTTGGCTCAGTGGGTCAAGGCAAATATTAATTCCCCTGCACCTGTAGACAGCAGTGTGTGATCAGTCGCTTCAGTCATGTCCAACTCTTGTGACTCCATGAGCTGTAGCCTGCCAGGCTCCTCTGTCCATGGGGATTCTCCAGGCATGAAGACTGGAGTGGGTTGCCCTGCCCTTCTCCAGGGGATCTCCTCTACCCAGGGATCAAACATCTCTTGTGTCTCTCGCATTGGCAGGGGGGTTCTTTACCACTAGAGCCCGTGGGAAGCCCTTGTAGACAGCAGAGGACCAGGTTACTTGATAAAGGAAGATAAATAGTTTACTTTTGAGTACATAGATGGGGCTAAGCAGACAGCAAGTCAGCATCTCCTGGAGGCACCTTCCTCTCTGGAAAGCCAGGCCCAGCTTGGCCCCATGGGCAGCCTTGCCGAGTCCTCTCAGCATCACCTGCTTTCTCAGGAGGTTTCAGCCCCAGATCCTGCACACTTGCCAGCCTTTTATCCTCACTGAGGATGTTTGTGCTTTGGCTTTAATATAACCAGGGGTGACCAGGGGCTGCAGAACAGCCAGCACATTATTGCTTTCATCTTCACCTTCTGTCAAGAGAGGCCACCATAGGGCCCCTGACTGGCAGTGAGCTCCCTAGTGCAGAAGAGGTCACTGCTGCCCAGAAAGCAGCAGACTCCAACTTAACCCTCTGGACTGCTGACCCAAGGGGACGATAGGGTGGGTCTGAGCCCAGCAGCGGCTGGTGAAAGTCTTGGCTATTGCTTGGAGGGGGGCAGGCCTGCAGCCAGGATATTGGCGCTTGGAGAATCCTGTCTTTAATTGCATGAAGCCTGTCTACCTACATCATTGCCCATTCTAGTAGCAATCTCCCCTGGCTGCTGTGCCCAGATGTCTGCGCAGTTAAGATTTGTAAAGGCCCATCCACTGCACCGCATTGCCCTTGCTGGTTCCCCAGGAGTCCATCTGCAACAGCTCATTAAAGCACTTTTCTCTCCTTGATGCACTCACACAGCCCTAGGTGTAGAAAAAAAAATTTCCTACCCATGGACTGCCCAGGGAAGAGAGGGACTTTATTTAGTCCCTCCACCACTAAGTACTCAGGCTTGTCATTTCACATCTCTGGGCTTTGGTCTATAAAATGAGAGCATTACCCCAGATGCTGTAGCCTTAAGGTCCCTGCCAGCCATAAAAACCAAGCATTCAAATTGGAAAAATTCATCATCAGCCATCACCAGTTAAGATGGTCCAGGGATGCCTAAGGACTTCCCTGGTGGCTCAGAGGGTAAAGAATCTGCCTGCAATCAGGAGACCAGGGTTCGATCCCTGGGTAGGGAAGATGCCTGGAGAAGGAAATGGCAATCCACTCCAGTATTCTTTCCTGGAGAATCCCATGGCTAGAGGAGCCTGGTGGGCTACAGTCCATGAGGTTGCAAAGAGTCGGACTCGACTGAGCGATTAGCACTTTCACACTTTCAAGGATGCTTAACTGGTATCTGTCTGTTTACGCACCTCAAGGTATCCAGGAACTTTGTTTTGAATTTCATATGCTCTCATTCCTTCAGTTGCCACTGCCCCCCACCTGTTTTGTTTTTCTCCAGGGCTGGGCTTCTTCCTCTCAAATAGGCAATGAGTGGCGTCAATGCCTCTGCAACCGTCTGGGGAATCCAGGCTGAGTGAAGCAAGAACGATGCTTCCCCATCTCTTAGAGAACACTTCTAGTCTCTTAATCATTAAGTGGCTTGTCTGAATCACTCAGCATCAGCAGAGAAGTATCCGCTACACTTTCGGAAAAGTCACAAGAGAGTAAAAGGATCTTTGAAGCACTGGGCAGGAAGTGCTGTTAGCCTGGGGCTGGGGGGCTGGAAGGGAGATGGGGTGGAAGCCAATTTGGCTTCAACGGGTAAAGAAAGAGCCAGTGAGCAATCCCTCTGTGTAGGCCTGGGGCTTGGAATTGGAGGTAGAGATGAGTCAGATGTGGAGGCTGAATGTCGGGACTGATATCCACCCCCACGGCCCCCCAGACCTCTTCAGAGCCCACGCCACGACCATAGCTTCTATTTGATTGTGGGGATTTTATGATGAATGCAGTGTTCTCATTAGATGGGGGGCTCTGTGGGAGCAGGGATATGGATTGGTTTTACTCATCAATCCCCCATGTCCAGCCCAGGGCCAGATTCACAGTAAGAGCTCAGGAAATACTGGCTGATGAAGGAATGGTTGAGCCTGTGGACTTGATGTCAGGCAACTCTGGGTCCAGGGTCCAGCTCCGTTTATGAGGAGTGTGACTTACTTTAATCCTTTTCTAGTCTTGGTTTTCTAATCTGTGAAATGGGGCTAATAACAGTACCTACCTCCTAAGGTTGTTAAATAAAGATTGAAGTGAAGTGAAGTGAAAGTGAAGTCGCTCAGTCGTGTCCCACTCTTTGCGACCCCATGGACTGTAGCCTACCAGGTTCCTCTGTCCATGGGGATTTTCCAGGCAATAGTCCTGGAGTGGACTGCCATTTGTGCCAAGCACTTAGCATAGTGCCTGGCACACAGTAAGCACTCAGAAAGCATTAGCCGCTATTATAATTTGTTACGACTATCACAACTACTATTATCGTGAGCTCACAGTCTTGGGATAAGGTAGGAGACAGAAAGGCACATAGGTAAGCAGCAGTGTCTGGCTTGATTGGTGCTGTAAGAGAGCTGTGGACAAGATGTGGGCCCTAGAGGAGGAAAGAAGAAGCTCTGCCAGGAATCTTAGGGTAGGCTTCCCAGAGAGGGTGATACTTGGTAGGATCTAGCAAGGTGAATGAAAAGAGCTTATAGGAGAAGAAATAAGCAAGCAGTGCCCAGGCAGGTGTCACTGGGTGCATAAAGACACAGAGCAGAGGCCTGGAGGTCCAGTAAGGCTCGAGGGCAATGTGGACCACAGGGCAGGCTGAGAGCAGCCCAGACCAGGCTGGCGTGTCTGCCTCAGGGCCCACACCTCACAGTTCACCCTCGGCTCAGCGGGTGACCGAGACCTCTCTACACCTGCTCTTCCATCCCTATGTCCCTCTCATCCACAGCATCACCTTCCACCTAGACACCCACACCAGAGACTGTCTTCGCCTGTGTCATTCATTCGCTGCTGCCTACAAAATGTTTCCAAATACAGGGAGACAGTATTAATGAGACAGAGTCCCAGCCTTCCGGGAGCTTGTGTTCTGGAGGAGGGAGACAAACTCAGGTAAGCAAGAGAGTACTTCAGGGTGCTGAGTGAACGTGGGCAGGGGCAGAGGGTAAAGAGTGCGGGGCAGGGTGGAGGCTGTTTAGACAGAGCGGTCGGGAGGCCACTCAGACCTGAGAGAGGGGGAGGTGGACTGCCATGAGGGGACAGCAAGTGATGCCAAGGGAGCGGCCTGCGGGGAGGGGCGAGGTGGTTGCTGTGCTGGGGAGCAGTGGGGAAGGGAGGCACGGCCAGGTCTCTGAGGCCCGGAGGGCTGTTTGGATTTTCTCCTCTGTGGAAAGCAGGACTTCAGCAGAATTGCAGGAAAAAATGGGTGGCCAGGGAAGAGTGGATCCCCGGGTCGGGAAGATCCTTGGAGGAAGAACTGGCAACCCACTCTAGTCCTCTTGCCTGGGAAATCTCACGGACAGTGGAGCCTGGCGGGCTATAGTCCATAGAGCCACAAAGAGTCAGACATGACTGAAGTGATTTAGCACACATGCACGGGGAAGAGAAGTCGACATGATCCCAGCTTCCTAGCCCTCCTGTGGTCTCCATATCCAGTCATTTCCCAGCCAGGCTGTTCTGCCCTGTAAGAGTCTGCAGACTCTGAGGCCTGCTCCTCCCCTCCCCTCCGCACTACCTTAGCTCTGACCCACACCAGGACCTCCCAGTTTTCTGACTCCCTACTCCAACCCCCTGGTGGCTCACATGGTAAAAACTCCCCCTGCAATGAGGGAGACCTGGGTTCAGTCCCTGGGTTGGGAAGATCCCTTGGAGGAGGAAATAGCAACCCACTCCAGTATTCTTGCCTATGGACAGAGGAGCCTGGCAGGCTACAGTCCATAGGGTTGCAAAATGTCAGACACAACTGAGCGACTAAGCATAAGCACAGCCCCCAGCCCCTCGGATCTCTCCTCCTCACTGTAATCAGAGGGTTCTCCTGCTCCAAATCATTCAATGACCCCCATTCCAAACTAGTTCTGTAGCTGGAAAATTCTTCTTCAAATGAAATATACACAATGGATGAAAAGTAGCTTAGAAATGAGGCAACCCTGAATATTCATTGGAAGGACCGACACTGAAGCTGAAGCTGAAGCTCCAATATTTTGACCACCTGATATGAAGAGCTGACTCACTGGAAAAGACCCTGATGCTGGGAAAGATTGAGGGCAGGAGGAGAAGGGGAAAATAGAGAATGAGATCAGTTCAGTTCAGTTGCTCAGACATGTCTGACTCTTTGTGACCCCATGGACTGCAGCATGCCAGGCTTCCCTGTCCATCACCAACTCCCAGAGCTTGCTCAAACTCATGTTCATTGAGTCGGTGATTCCTTCCAACCATCTCATCCTCTGTTGTCTCCTTCTCCTGCCTTCAATCTTCCAGCATCAGGGTCTTTTCCAGTGAGTCAACTCTTTGCATCAGGTGGCCAAAGTATTGGAGCTTCAGCTTCAGCATCAGTCCTTCCAATCAACATTCAGGACTGATTTCCTTTAGGATTGACTGGCTGGATCTCCTTGCAGTCCAAGGGACTCTCAAGAGTCTTCTCCAACACCACAGTTCAAAAGCATCAATTTTTCAGCACTCAGCTTTCTTTATAGCAACTCTATTCATACATGACTACTGGAAAAACCATAGCATTGACTAGACAGACTTTTGTGGCAAAGTAATGTCTCTGCTTTTTAATATGCTGTCTAGGTTGGTCATAGCTTTTCTTCCAAGGAGCAAGCGTCTTTTAATTTCATGGCTGCTGTCACCATCTGCAGTGATTTTGAAGCCAAAAAAATAAAGTCTGTCATTGTTTCCATTGTTTCCCTATCTATCTGGCATGAAGTGATGGGACCGGATGCCATGATCTTAGTTTTCTGAATGTTGAGTTTTAAGCCAACTTTTTCACTCTCCTCTTTCACTTTCATCAAGAGCCTCTTTAGTTCCTTTTCGCTTTCTGCCATAAGGGTGCTGTCATAAGGGTGAGGTTATTGATGTTTCTCCCGGCAACCTTGATTCCAACTTGTGCTTCATCCAGCCTGGCATTTCGCATGATGTACTCTGCATATAAGTTTAAGCAGGGTGATGATATACAGCCTTGACAAACTCCTTTCTCAATTTAGAACCAGTCTGTTGTTCCATGTCCAGTTCTAACTGTTGCTTCTTGACCTGCATACAGACTTCTCAGGAGGCAGGTCAGGTGGTCTGGTGTTCTCATCTCTTTAAGAATTTTCCACAGTTTGTTTTGATCTACAGTTTGTTGTGATCTCTCTGTGTCGAGGATGAGATGGTTGGATGAAATCACTGACTCGATGGACACAAGTTTGAGCAAACTCTGGGAGATAGTGGAGGACAAGAAAGCCTGGCATGCTGCAGTTCATGGGGTCGCAGAGTGGGGCAAGACTTAGCATCTGAACAACACCCAGAGTTAACTGTCACCAAGAGTTGGACACGACTATACCACCACCACCACCCAGAATTCCCACCTTCAACCCCTCAGCCTACTTCCTTGGAGTGTCTAGGAGTCAGCGTGAAAATCACTCACCCACAGCATCCAGCGCACTCAGGCTTCTTCATGATTTGGCCATTGCCTTTCTTGCCAATCATTCCAGTCCAGGTGCCTATTATGGGCCATCCTGTCCTAAGTGCTCATACATGCCGAGTCATATAAATTTCATAGAAGCCTCATGAGACAGATGCTATGATTATCTGCATTTTTTTCACGGGGACCCTGACGTACCTCGAGGCTGTTCCTCCAGCCCAGCACACAGCTACTCCGTGGCAGAGCTGGGATGTGACCCCAGGCAGCCAGGTTCGAGAGCCCACAGTTTCGGCTACTGCAACATCCTGCCTACAGCTCCCCCTCCCAAACCCCAGGTTCTTCCGTACCTTCATACCTTGGCCCTGCTCTTTCCACTGCCTGAAATAACCTCTCCTCCCTCCTGACTGTCCTGGACAACACTTGTCTTGCCCGTCCAGCTGTCCTGATCTCTCCTCTTGGGTCCCTTCTCCTCACTCCTCTGGTTAGGCTTGGGGTGTCTCTCATGGCCTGGGGACAGGGGTTACAAAGGCCTTGAAGCAAGGCAAGGCACATCTGAGAAGCAATCAGCAGGATCTGCTGGCCCACTAGATGAGGGGGCTGCCGTGGAGGAAGGCAGAAACCAACATTCCATCCACCCTGTACATCCCCCAAGGCTGGATCAACTCTCTGCTGGGGGAGTTGAGAGGGAGGGTGCTTCTCCTGGAGTGCCACGAGAGGGGCTCCTGCTGTGAGCACCGGGCTGGCTGACGTGGGCTGTTCCCTGCTCCTCTGGGGGTCTGGGCTTGCAGGGCTGGGGAGAACGCCACATGCTGGGGGTGGCCCGGGTGGAAAGGCGGGCTGTGTCTGTTGTGTTGCTCGGGCTCCCTGCTGGGAGCCGGGGCCGCTTCTGTTTGTTCTGACTTCCATGCCTGCTTTTTCTCTCAAGTGCTCTCTGCCCCAAGGGCTTTGCAGCGTTATGAATAAATGATCTAGCAAAATGGAGATGCCTTAAACGAACTCTATACGCTCTGGCTGCAGCCCATGTTGTGGACACAGAGAGCCTGGGACCGGCCAATGGAGAAGAGAGAGACCCTCAGGCTCTCAGAGGGCGGGGAGGGGAGAGAGGAAGAGTGTGAGATCCTCAAGGTGGGCCCGGTCCCGGGGACACCTCCAGACAAGACAGCACATCAGTGGGTGGCAAGTGCTTCTCTATCTGAGCATCTTCAGGGAAACAGCTGGTTTTATTTAGGAAACTTTTCCACAGCCTCTCCTCCAGGAACCTGCCCTTGAAAAGAGGTTTAGCGTTTGGCATGCACCATTACTTTTGGGCAAATATCCATGAGTCAGAATCACACTGGGAGGTACAGATCTCTTCCTAATGACTTTTTAAAAGGTGGGCGGAGAGGGAGAGGGGCTACGAGGGGGCAGAAGGAGTTTGAGGAGAGCAGAGTTTGGGGAAGTTCTGGAAGAGATAGAGGCCATGCCTGGTCAAGCTGGAGAGTCTGCACCGCTCGGGCCTGTCTGGAGAGGCCAGGGCCAAGGACCTCACCTCCACTCTGGTCCATCCACAGGCATCTTCACTAATGACAGAGAGGAGTAAAGGGCACATAAATGAACTTAATGATGAGCATCTGTCTTCATTTCTTGCCTCAAATGGTCCTGCCGCGTGGCTGTCAAACAGCTGTCAGTTTCCCCCAGAGGGGGCGGGTGGCTCGGCAGTGAGTGAGCTGCTCTTTGCCTGGGCAGGGCTGCAGCAGCAGGGCTCTCAGAGGAGGGAAGACAGATGTCTTGGTCCTGGCGGGATGGTCTCCTGGGGCAATGGAGAAATGTTTCTGCAAACAGGTGTCCTGGGGATGCCAATGGGCAGAGGTTCCAGACAAGGGCTCCAGATTGAACCACGAGTGATGGGGGCTCTAGCTTCTCCGTCTCTTTGCTGACCTGAAGGTTTAGGTTTTTACCTGTCTCCTGTTCCAGACGCTTTGACCTCTGGGCCTTGCTGCGATGAGGCTGCTCTCTGAAGACCCTCTTTGCAGCCTTGCGTGGAGTTGCCCAGGCTGTTCTGGAAGCATTCTCTTCTTTCAGTTATTCTCCCACCTCTGCAGCTATTCCTTCCAATTTCTGCTGGACCATCCTTCCATCCCTGCCTCTAAGCAGTGGGTTCTAAACAGTCATTCTCTCCTCACTCACCCATAATGTCAACGCCCACCTCCACGCTCATGACCTCTGAATTTATGGTGCCTTCACAAACTCTGCCTCTAGACTCTGCACTCATATGTTCCAACACGACATCTCAACCTGGACATCTTGAGAAACTCAAACTTGAGATTCTCAGGGAGAACTCCGAGCTTCTGCTTACATTTTCCTCTTGTTCTCTTCAACGCGGGAAACGGCCCCTCCTGCCTTCCTCCCTCCCCTGCATTCAGTTCATCATGAAGCCCTGCCAGTTCTCATCACCGAGTCCTGTTGGTTCTATCCTCAAATCCAATCTCGAGGCTACCCACCTGTCTCTACCTCCAGCGCCACAGAGAGGACAACATCACCTTTCACCTGCTCGTGCCGCACCTTCTAAGGGACCCCTTGCTTCCCTTTGTTTTCCTGCTCCACGTTCCACACAGCAGGCAGAAAGGGCTTCTAAGACTGTAAGATGGACCGTGCCACTCCTCTATTTAAAACCCTTCGGTGACTTCCTCCTGTGATAGAATAAAAGCCAAAACCCTTACCAAGACCTACAGGGCCCTAGGCGATCAGGGCCCATCCCTCCCTCCAGTTGCCCAGGCCTCACCACCTTGCGTTAGCCTCAGGCGCTGTCGGCCCCTCAAATGTGCCCCCACCCTCCCCCTGCACATCGTGTCCCCTCTGCTCCATCATTCTTTCCCCAGCTCTGCACACACAGCAGGTGTCCTCTCATTGTTTGGGCACTTCCTCCAGCGTCACGCCTCCTGCTCTAGACTGTGTGTTCCCAAAGGACAGGGCCAAGCAAACCAGGGGCCTAGGGTACAAAGGCAAAGTTGGTGGAGGCCCTTACTCAGCTTCACTCATAAGTGCCTCCAACATGAATGCCTCCTGAATCCTGCCCCCTTGGTGCGTTGCTTACCCTGTTCTCCTTCCCATCCCGTAGTTTACTCACCATTGTATTCCCAGGACTGAGCACAGTGCCTGGTCTGTAACACAGGCTCACCAACATTTGGGGGCTTCCCAGGGGGCGCTAGTGGTAAAGGACCCACCTGCCAATGCAGGTAGATGCAAGAGATGTGGGTTTGATCCCTGGGTTGGGAAGATCCCCTGGAGGAGGGTCTGGCCACCCATTCCAGTATTCTTGCCTGGAGTATCCCACAGACAGAAGAGCCTGGTGGGCTACGGTCCATAGCGTCACAAAGAGTCAGCCATGACTGAAGCGACTTAGCAATCATGCATGCACCAATATTTGTTGAATGAGCAGCTCGGCTTTGTGGGGTAGACCTAGTTAGAAGGTGATGAAAAGGACAGGTGTGGGCCCCTGCTTAACCTCAGCCTCAGGTCTGTCCAGCCTTGTCTCTGTGGCTAACAAGATGTGGCTAACAGCTCAGGGTGGTGCCTCATAAGGGGCTGCCCAGGAAGTTCTGGAGCTCTCCTGTTCTGGATTCCCTTGGGGGGTGGGGACTTGACTCCTGAGTTGCATCCCAGGTCTATGGAGTCAGGATCTCTGAGGCTGGAGCCTGCATGAGTCCATCTGACAGGCTTCCCCAGAGACTCATGTATCCTTGGTTTGCAACATAATGCAAACAGATTGCAAGGCTGCCCTGGACAAGACCCTTAGTAGAGTCTCGGTGACCACAAGCAAAGTGATTCAGTATCAGTGCTGCCAAGCAAAAGTTGGCATCACAGAAGGGCCTCTTCTCCTTTGCAACAAGGTTGCAATGGGTCAAAGTCATGTCAGTCCCCCTGGATGGCTTGCTCACTCTTGCCTTCCACCTTTTCCCTTTGCACCTCAGGCACACTGCTTAGCTGAATTTTAGTAAGAAGGTGCCTCACCCAAATTTAGATGGTTTAAGAAAACTGGATAGTGCTTTAAAAATGCATGACACCATTTTGTAAATATTCCTTATTGTGGTAGTTCTCCAAGTGTGGTTCCCTGACTACCACCAGCAGCAGCACTTAGAGCTTGCCAGAAATGCAAATTATTGGGCCCACCCTCATCAGGTGTGGGGCCCAGCACTCTGCGTTTTAACAAGTGCTCTAGGGAAGTCTCTTCCTGAAGAATCCCATGGATAGAAGAGCCTGGCAGGCTACAGTCCATAGGGTCGTAAAGAGTCCGACACAACTGAAGTGACTTAGCATGCACTCAGGGAAGGTCTCAGGGGCTGAGAACTTTTGCCACGTGGAGTTAGAAGAAGTAATTGAGCACACATACTCTGATCAGGATTCTGACGTTTCTTCCACTTCATCTACTTATTTTGGTGATCAAAGCCAAAGTCAAGAGAGAAGGGGACTGAGCCATGCAGCAAAAGCTTGTGTGTAGAGACCTTGTGTATAAGACCACGCTGGACTTAATTCATTTTGTTCAAACGGCATTCCTGCGAGGACCCATGATCACTGCCATACTGAGGATCACAGAGGTTAAGTGATCGCCTAGGGTCTCAGAGTGATCCACCAAGTCTGGATGTGGAGCCCCAACTGCTGACTCTGAGGCCTTGCTCTTCTCCTCCATGCCACCCAGCCTCCTTTGGAATTGTGCTCCATGCCACAAATACACAGTAACCTTTGGCCCCTGGTTAATGAGGCTCAGGTGATCTAACGACCCTTGTGGGTTTTGAAAGTGAAATTTCTTGGTGTTCCAAAAGCAAGAAGCACTAAAGAGGAAGCCCCTGAGATTTAAAGTTGTGGCTTCCCTCTGCCTGCTCCTGTCTGCTTCCTCTTGAAGGGAACCAGTACGATATATAGGGCTGCATCTCCTGCTCACTTCAACCAGCCAACACCCACATCCTGGCCTCAGTCAGCCGTTCCTCATGAAATACCCCTGTATGTCATCATCTCACCCGGTGCTAAGTTGCTCCAACAGACACTGTCTTGTGCAAGAAGCTGGGTGAGGAGGAAGCTGGGCCAGCATGGAAGAGCCCTGGGATCTCTCTGCATGATCTTCCCCACTGAGCTTCTCTGGGGGGCAGACACCATGTCTGGGAGGAGGCAACCCTTCACCAAGATGTTCCGGGCATAAAAAGTGTTTCCCTCTGTCTCCTGCAAAGAGTTATGTTCTTCATTTTTGTTTTCTTGCTTCTTTAGGGCTTGAGGTAGGGCAAGGGGACAGTCTGCAGTCCTTGTGGGCCTCCTAGGAGAGCTGCAAGTGGATTCACTTCTTTGGTGTGTGGTCTTTGTGGAGCGGAACAAGACAGCCCCAATCACATGTCACTAGGCAGCAAGAGGCCATGAGTGATTGGTCAACTCATCCAGTCCTAGCTCCCAGGCAGGACCACATTAAATTCAAGAACTCATCCAGTCCTAGCTCCCA
>NW_024070212.1:27871171-27918325 GCF_014754425.2 Oryx dammah | reverse complement strand
AGGCAGGACCACATTAAATTCAAGAACTCATCCAGTCCTAGCTCCCAAGCAGGACCACATTAAATTCAAGAACTCATCCAGTCCTAGCTCCCAAGCAGGACCACATTAAATTCAAGAACTGTGGTCTCTTAAAAAAAAAAAATCTCACTACCACCTTTTCCAGTGTTGCATCCTCCTGGAACTCAAAATCCTCCCTGATGTCCAACCCAGTGCCTCCCAGGTCACTTAGCCCTTCCCTCCTAGTCCACTCTTGCTATTTCATCATAACACAGCCATTATGCCTTCAGAGTCTTGAAGATAGTATCAGTTTTGACTGCCTTCCCTTCTCGAATACTGAGAAATCCAGGGTCCTTGGCCTTCTAAAGTTTCCAGGTATCTCAGCGGCCTTCTTCTAGACCCATAATAGTCATCAACAAAGAACTCTTGATTGCTGGGCTGGTGGCAAGTTGAGATCTTGGCTCTTCATCCAACCAGAGGGCAGGGAAATTCTGGTACAAGGGAATGAGTACCAACAACCCTGTGGAGGATGCATGGGGTTTGGGGCAGGGTTCAAATCCCTGCTCTACTGCGTTCCAGCTGCATAACTGGATGCCATTGAACTTGCTTAACCCTCTCTGACAATAAGCATCAGAGGTGTCTCCCTATGCAGCAGTTGCTCTAAGCCCCTGATCTGGAGGCATATGAGGAAACCACAAGGAAGACTTTGCCAGCTGCTAGTAGAAAAAAATCAAGATTTACATGCAGTAAGCTCACAAGGGTTGTAAATCTCTCATTCTCCTGCCATATTGGGGCAGGCAATGGCCCCGCACCTGGTGGGCTGAGGGGCCAGGTGCGCTCTGTGGATGTCTGAGTCAACAACAGGAGGAGGCGCAGTTGCCTTGGGCACATCCCTGGGTGGAGGGTGGGAACAGGGACATCTTCTAGTCTGGATTTCAGAGGCCACAGCTCCTGGCTTCAGGGCCCATGAGAAGCTGTGCTGGCTAGCGGTCTGCCTCTTTTTCCCTCCTATCCCAGGGCTTCCCCACCCAGCAGCATCTTTAATAAGTGGGACACTACAGAAGGGCATCTGTGGGTGACTTCTTAGACTCTAGGCTCCAGCTCAGGTGTCCCTAGCAACAGGATAAACTTAAGGGTGATGCAAAATGCTGACTCATTGGAAAAGACCCTGATACTGGGAAAGACAGGGCAGGAGGAGAAGAGGGCAACAGAGGATCAGATGGTTGGATGGCATCACTGACTCAATGGACAGGAGCTGTAGCAAACTTCAGGGGATAATTAAGGACAGGGAAGCCTGGCATGGCACAGTCCATGTGGTCACAAAGAGTTGGACGCGACTGAGCAACTGAACAACAAGCATTGAACTTGGAGCCAAGAGGCCTACGATCAAATGCCAGCTTTGATAGCCTACACGTTGTTACTGGGTCTCCCTGAGCTGCAGTTTCCTTGCTGTAAAATGAAAGCATCATACCAGATGACCTCACCTTCTTGTCTGTAAAATGGGCTTAACCATGAAGGTGAAAAAATGTGTGCACTTAAACCCCCTGGATGGTGTCTAGTGCAGAGCAGACTGCACGGGCTGCTCGCTAAGTTGCTTTAGTCGTGTCCAACTCTGCATAACCCTGTGGACCGTAGCCCGCCAGGCTCCTCTGTCCATGGGATTCTCCAGGCAAGAATACATACTGGAGTGGGCTGCCATGCCCTTCTCCAGGGGATCTTCCTGAGCTAGGGATTGAACCGAGGTCTCCTGCATTGCAGGCTGATTCTTTACCATCTGAACCACCAGGGAAGCCCCAGGCTCTTCATACACCTCCTCCAACCCTCCAACCCTTCCTGCTCTGTCCTGCTGTGGACGTGCGTCTGGCTGGGGTTTGTCTTGGTAGTCTCCAAGCTGCATTCTGACAATCCACCTCTGGAAGGAGAAGCTACTGGTGGGAAAGGAGGGCAAGGGAGGAGGGACCCTGGCTCCAGGACCCCTAAAGATACCCAAGGAAGCACAGAGCTCTGTGCTGGGAGGTGATGGTGAGGCCCCAGGCCTCCCCTCCCCTGCTGCTCACCCAGGAGCATAATGATGAAACACCAAATTAGCTCCATTATTGTAACTCCTCCAAAAATTACAGGCCGCATGCTCTGCCAGAGAAGCTAATGTCTCCCACTGGTAAGCAGGTGACACTAATGGTTGTTTCCTCTTTTCCAGGCACTGAGTCCCAGTGGCAGAAACAAAGAGCAAGGCTTAGGCTGGGAGGCAGCCCCAGGGGTGGGGAGGAGGGGATCATGGAGCTGGGGCTCTTGCCTGCCCCCATTCTAGAGCCACCACTGGTGGGGCCTGAGCTCCATAGGGGAAGTTCTTTCAAATCCTTCCTTCCCTCTCCCAGAGGGACTGCCTCTTGGCACTGAATGAGCTTGAACAGCCCCCAGGCTCAGGAAGAGGCCAGCCTGGCATCAAGGCAAGGCCATACTCCCCCAAGGCTCAGGGCATCCCCAGGCCGGGCATCCCCAGGGTTCTCGCTTCTCCTAATGTGGCTGCTGCTGCTGACAAGGGAGCCTGCTGCTCCCTGGACATACTCCCCCCACCACCCCAACTTTCAGGCTCCTTATCCAAGTCACCGCCCAGCTTTCCCTGCTTCCCACAGAGCAGAGCCATCCTCTCACCTCCTCCTCCCACCCCACCCTCATCGGCCTCCCCCTCCTACCAGACAGCTCCATCTCCTGTCTGTGTCAGAGAGGTCACTCTTCCTCAAGGTGGTAGGACATGCCTAGGCCAGCCCAGGCCCCTTCGCTCCAGGCCAGGCCATGGGAAATCACTGATTCTGGAACCTCCATTCACTGCCATCCATATGCCCCATGGCTCTGCAGGGCACCCATGACTTGGTTCTAGCCCACCCCTTTCTTAGAGATTAGGGTAGGAACTGAGTCTCTTATGGAGTTCCTAGCCAAGCACCTTCTGCAACTACAGCAATTATCAGTTTGAGAGTAAAGACCTCTCTGTGATTTAATCAATATAAGAGCTCAAGGGGCCTTGGATATTACAAAGATCCCTTCTCATTTTACAGATCAGAAAATGGAGGCTTTGAAAGGCTGGGTGGCCAATTGGTGCTAGCTGGAGTTCTTCAATGCCCCTGTCTCTCACTTTCCAATTTCACTGCACATGTGTAAATTAAGCGCCTGCAGGATGAAGGCCATGCTTAAGAGCTACAGCTTGTACACTTATTGCATACTCAGTCATGTTTGACTCCGCAGCACTATGGACTGTAGCCTGCCAAGCTCCTCTATCCATGGAATTTTTCAATCAAAAATACTGGAGTGGGTTGCCATTTCCTACTCCAGGGGATCTTCCAGACCCAGGAATCAAACTGGGTCTCCTGCATTAGCAGGCGGATTCTTTACCACTGAGCCACCTGGGAGCCCTAAGTACTACAAGGATGTACGAATAAACAAGACTGAATGGTGGCAGTGGAAAGTCAAGAACACTGGATTTCAGAGACTGCAGACCTCTACCACAGTAAGGATGATGACAAAGAAGAGCCTTCAAGATACCACTCAGAGCTCATATTCATCAAGCACTAGCTGCGTGCCCGGTATTTGGCCCAAAACTCTGGGCATATAGATTAGAGGTTAGTCTTACCCACATTTTACCGATGAGGAAGCAAGCAGAGAGATACTCACAAAGATATTAACCAGCTCACTTTGCTAAAGAGAAATGTGGTTCAAACCCACACAGCCAGACCCCAGGGCCCTGCCTCTCATCCACTGTGCCAAACCCTGCTGGTTTGCCGAAAGGTTGTCCTCAGGAATCATATCGTTCCACTCATTACCCGGTGTTCTGGTTTCCTCTAATGCTTCTGGAACCCTGGTTAAGCAGTGCCTGACAGTGCTTTACATCTGTTTTCTCAATTACTTGTTTTTATAAATCTTTTAAAAAGAACCTCATTTAGTGCCCCACAAATTCATGAACTAGGTCTTATGATTACCCCCACTTTCCAGATGAAGAAACTGAAGCCCAGAGGTATTCATAAGGTTTTTGAATTTGGAGACCATGCTCTGAACTGTCCCTGTGATGTTATTCATTATTCTCTCCTGTCCTAGGAGCAGGGGTAGCTCTGTTTTCCTCAAGCATCTGGTTTATATTTATTTCATGGACACAGAACTCTGTGACCAGGCTTCCTTTCTCACGTAGCTGCTAGAATGCTTCCAGGCCCAGTGAGAGTCAGCTCCGGGCAGCGTTGGGATGATGGGACATGGGTGCTGGGTAGTGGCCTCCTTGGACTCCATTTTTCTTTTTTTTTTTTTTGCCACATTTGAATGATATCTTAAGTTTAATTAGAATCATATCATAGGTCTTGTGAGCTAGCTAAATCCTTTTAGAGCAACACAAAATGACAGACACAAAAAAAGGAAACTTTATAGTACTTGTGCAACCTTCAGACAATTCACTCTGCCTCAGCTTGATTTTCTTTATCGGCAGAATTAGGATAATGTCCCTACAAAGACTTGCTGAGGACTGAATGAGACAATGTGTGTAAAGGGCTCTGTAAATCCAACTGTGCTGTGTCAGGGTCAGGTGGACTTATTGTTAATATTGTTCTTAATATGGTAACAAGATGGGATCCCGGCCCCCGGAGCACCTGACCCGGAGGCTGGTGAAGGGCCCTAGCTCTCTGGGACCCAGTCCTGCGTGTTGGGAAGATACTCAGAGCTGTGGATAGGTTCCTCAGAGGGGCCCCAGGCTGCCGTGGTGGGGTTAGAGCTGTGCCAGACCACCCTGCCCTTACCTGGAGGCTGTCCCTGGGTCTCTGACCACTGGAAGCCAGCTGACTGAAGAAGGACAAAGGATATTGCCAGGGCCACCCCCAGTCCCCAGAAGGTCAAGTGTTCACCGTGAGGTTGTCGGTCTCCCCCTGAGGGTCTTCCAGGATGTTCCAATCTCATCAGCTAGGAGGAGGAAACCACTCCTCACCAGGGAGCTCAGGGACTCACTGATAAAGATGAGCAGTAGCCATGGTCTGGGAGAAGGCAATGGCACCCCACTTCAGTACTCTTGCCTGGAAAATCCCATGGACAGAGGAGCCTGATGGGCTGCAGTCCATGGGGTCGCTAAGAGTTGGACACGACTGAGTGACTTCACTTTCACTTTTCACTTTCATGCATTGGAGAAGGCAATGGCAACCCACTCCAGTGTTCTTGCCTGGAGAATCCCAGGGACGGGGGAGCCTGGTGGGCTGCCGTCTATGGGGTCGCACAGAGTCGGACATGACTGAAGCGACTTAGCAGCAGCAGCAGCAGCAGCAGCCATGGTCCACAGTGAGAAGGCAGGTCTGGAGGCGTGGTAGGGGCACCAGATTCCTGCATCTGTCAACACCCTCTACTCCTCGACCCTGCTCACATAACAGTCTCCTCCTGATCTCCACACCACATCCTTCCCTTCAGGCCAGCATTCTTCCAGAATCTTCATCTCCGAAACTTCCAGGCCTAAACCAGATAATGTATCAACCCTCTCTCAGCCTCCACAGTGTTCCTGCCCCTCACTGCATTTGTGTGATTTTTCTAAGTAATAGGAAGATTTTGGATTTCATCAAAATGTTAATGGCGGTTATCTCAGGATAATGGGCTTATGGTGAATTGGATTTCTCTTTTTGTGGCTTTCTGTATTTTCCAGAATATCTAAAACAAGAATATAATGCTTTGCCTTGAGGCAAGGAAGGGTAAAATATATTACAGTCGTGCAGCTTTTAAAGAAAACGATCTCAGTTTTGGTTCTCTGTTCTATGGCTTTCAAACTGACTCCAGGGAATCTCCTCGGTGTGCTTCATCTATAAAACTGAAATGCTGATTTCTTACTGTGTTGAGAGGATTAAATGAGATCTATACCTGGAACATGCTTTATAAACATGGTAGGTATTGCTGTTAGACATGGGAACAATAAACTGTGGCAAGAACCTCTGGAGGCCCTTTCTCATGGATAGTTCACTTCAACCTTGGGAAATATAGGCTATTTCCCACGTTTTATTAATGACGAAACAGAGAGGTGATGTGATTTGCGAAGGCCACACGGCAGAGGCAGGCACGCTCTGGTTTCCTGACTCCAAGTCCTGCTGACCGGCAAGTTCTTGCGGGCTGGCACCGTGTTTGCCAAATGCCTTGCAGAAGCCTCTTGGAGCCTGACTGACAGAATAGAGCTGACCAAGTGGCCTTGAACAGTCCTGCACCTTCATCCATGCCTCGGCTTCCCCAGAAGTGAAGAGATAATCCTTATCCCTGCTTCTCAACAAGTGGGGGACAGCCTAAAGTAGAAGCAGTTGCGGGTTTATTACAGTTATCCATATGGGCGTGTCACAAGCTGAATGATCCTTAGGACACAAGGTCTTCCTGAAATTTTTCTTTTCCAAATGCAGTTTCTCAGGGCAACCAAAAAATGTCCCTCTCTGGGGGCCTGGAGTCCTCAGAGGGGAGGTGACAAAGGAGCCAGTCAAGCAAGGTTGAATGGGTAGAAGCCCCTTGTTGGGTCCCTAGTGTCTGAGGGACACAGTGTGTGTGTGTGTGTGCACGACTGTGTATGTGTGTGTGCAGGGCTGCCTGCGGTCTGGCCCAGGGAAGACCAGGCCAGCTCCAGGCGGCCAGATCCAAGGTGATCAGGGGACTCTGTTGAGAGGCTCACTTCCTCTCTCATGCAAGAGTAAACAAGGTGCTCAGCCAGAGTTTCTCTGGTAAACACTGCCCAAATTGGGTTGGGGGAATATTTTTCCTTAAGGAACGCTCACTCTCGAAAGAGAGCTGGGTGTCTGCCCAGCCTTGGATAGGATTTACTAATACCAAAAAAAAAAAAAAAAAAGCCCTGTCAGCAGGAATTGGAATTACAAAGGCAGTCGCTGTCTTGTCTTTTTCTCTGGCCTCTTTTTTCTTCCTACGCCTACCAAAATGGCCCAGAAGCAAGAAGAAAGTTTGTTCCCCTGTTTTTCCTCTTAAAAGTCACCTCGGAGGGCTAACCCCCACTTTCAAAATGCCTGTGCAGGGTCTGCCTCCCAGGATAGCATGGGGGCTGCAGAATTCTTGCTAATTACACTGCCCTTCCCCACTGCCCTCCAGGTGCTCAAAACTTCGCTGTTCTGAGTGTTTTCCTCCTGCGTTTTCACTTGCTGGCTGACTCTCAGCTGGTCTGATGTGTTGGTCTTGGGGAGCCAGGCTTAGGGGGGAGGACCCTGGACTGTCACTCTAGCAGGACCCTTGGGGACTGACTCAGCTGGAGACGGTTTCTGACAGTGTGGGGGAGGCATTTTCAAGCAGGTGCCTCCAGTCACACAGCCAGCCTGTCCCCAACTTCTCGTGTTTTCATGACACACCACCAGAGCTGTTTTTCTCTCTCTGGAATTTGGACTGATCTGACCACATGATCCAATGTGTCACTCCGGGAATGTGAGTCAACCAAAGGCTCTCGGAGAAGGTGGACTCACTGGGCCCCTGAGGGAAGGAGCCCCAGGCCAGTGCTGTTAGAGGGCTGGGCTGGGGGAACTCCGCTCCCCATTCCTCCCACAGGGACTCTGGAGAGGGCTAGCCTGAAGCAGTACTGCCCTTATTCCCCATCCCAAGCTACCCCATCTTCCTCTTTGGGTTTTCTCTTTGGGACTAGCTGCCCTGTCATGGAGAATGAGTAGACAATTCAGAGTAGAGAATGAGAATCAAATCAGTCCTAAGAGGAAAACACCACTATAGGGGACGACTGATGAGGATGAATGAGGGCCATATGGGCATGGAGTTGGCAGGGGTTGGCACAGGGGTTGGCTGTGGAGTGGGGGAGGCCTGTTTGAAAGGCCACATTTATCTACATTGTTGCTGCTGATTCTGCTGCTAAGTCACTTCAGTCGTGTCCAACTCTGTGCGACCCCATAGACCCACCAGGCTCCCCCGCCCCTGGGATTTTCCAGGCAAGAGCACTGGAAAAGGGTGCCATTGCCTTCTCCGTATCCACATTGTTGCTGATACACAGACACCATAAAAACATGCTAACACTTGGACGTGGTTGACCCAGACTCTACAGCTAGCTCTGTCTCCTCCCTCGTCCCAGGAAGAAAAACGTATGTGTAGGGAGAGGCTGGGAGGTTGGGGTCCAAGGCACTCTGACCTACAGATGTTTCCTCTTGGTTTTCCTGCTGATGTTGCTTGTTGCTTTGCCCATTTCCACTCCCAGTAGAGACTGGGAGTCTCCTGCAGGGAAGAGACTAATTGTGGCAGAGAAGAGTGTCATCTTTGCTCCGCACCCTTTCCTCACTCTCTTTAAAGCTCCAGCCCAAGTGTAGCCCCAAACCTAGTCTACTCCTAGTTCCCACCACATCCCTGAGACAGCCTGGCACTGTGACAAAGAACTTCTCCAAATGCTAACAGTGAACAAAAGAAATAACCACAGAGGACACAACGGCACACTAATAGGGTGCTTTCAGGATCTTTCACCACCGAACTCCAGGCCCAAAGGGCTGGGACAACTTCTCAGGCCCTTCCCTGGCAGCTCTCTGCCCATTTCTGGTGTGCGGCACCCTCTTTTCTGGATACTCGTCCGGGTACTCCTAAGAGCCTGTATCCTTCTCAACTGAAACTTCATCCCATTCTCCTACCACCTGGGGCCTCCCTCTTAGGCCTCACTTTGGTGGGCAGGGTTGTTTCATTCTCAGCCTACTGCAGAACTAGGAGGGCTGAGATGGAGAGTGAGCCCCGCTTCCTCTCTCAGATAGCAATTTCATCTGTACCCCCCAAAGAAGGGCCTCTCCTGCATATACAGGGATGGCCCTAGATGCCCCTTTATGAGCTCGCAGAAGGCCAATGGCCATAGTCATTCTTAGGTAACAGGAGGCAACAAACGCTACTTAAAACCACAATTGCCTTCTATGGAGGGTGGAGCCTTCCACACTGCAAAGACAATATACCAATCAGGTCCCACCACTCGTGAGGAAGGTGGTCCATCATTTATTTGAACATCTTCTTGGTTCTGAATGTTTGAAGAAGGGGCTGGAAATGAGTCTGGGCTTAGAGGTTAGTGAGAACTAAATTCCCCAGGGCAGTTTAAAGAGGGGCATGGTTTGATTGTGACTGAGGCAGGGAAGTTGGGGAAGGTGGAGAAGAGCCAGCCAGCAGATGGACGCAGGCATTCTATGGGAGGTATGGCAGGAAGAACCTCGGGGAGCAAGTGCCCCCTGAAGCCTCCCCAGGTGGCAATGGGGCAGAGATATCCAATTCTCACGAGAACAAACCTCGGATCAGAGCACTGCTACTCACTTTGTGCAATTTGGGGTGGTGGTGGAGCCAGGCTTGCATCCCATGACCAGGTCAATGAAAGAAGAGGCCAAGAGGGGGACCCTTCAGAAGAGGCAGGAAATTAGAGCCAGAGGGGACTAGGAGAACAACCGCTGTCCCCATCCCAGGAAGAGGCAGGCTCTCAGGGAGAGAACCCCCAACGCCCACCCCACTCAGAGCCAGCCTTGAGGCAGCAAAGAGGGGAGTTAGGAACACATTCAGTGGAGCCAACACACCCGGTTTGACTCCTGGCTCAGCCTCCCACTGGCTTTGTGACCTTGAGCAGGTTGCCTGAGTTCTCCTGTCTGGAAACAGTACCCACCATGCAGGGTGGCTGTGAGGATTAAATGTAAGCACATAGAGCCTGGCCAGAGAAGGCAATGGCACCCCACTCCAGTACTCTTGCCTGGGAAATCCCATGGATGGAGGAGCCTGGTAGGCTGCAGTCCATGGGGTCGCTAAGAGTTGGACACGACTGTGCGACTTCACTTTGAATTTCACTTTCCTGCATTGGAGAAGGAAATGGCAACCCACTCCAGTGTTCTTGCCTGGAGAATCCCAGAGGCGGGGGAGCCTGGTGGGCTGCCGTCTGTGGGGTCACACAGAGTCGGACACAACTAAAGTGACTTAGCAGCAGCAGCAGCAGAGCCTGGCATGTGGAGGCAGAGAGGCCCCAGCTGATGCCCCGCTTCCACCTGTAATCTGAATTCTGCGTGCAGACAGTGATCTTGTGAGTCTAGTTCTCTCATCCGGCCCCATCTCTCCTCGACTCCCTCCCACTGGGCACACGCTCAGACTTCTGATCAGATTTCTGTTCACAGTAGGAAACAGCTCCTGGAGAAACAAGGTTCATTGTTAAGGATGTTGGTGCCCTCCCTGAGCACCAAGCTGCTCTAAGTCCAGAGCATCGGCAGGAAGACAGAGAGTTTTCTGAAGCAGTCACTGGTACTTCTCAGGCCATCAAGACTGGGTGACTCCAGCCATGCTGGCCAGAGGGACGCTTCAGAGAGGGGTGGGCTTTTAAACATCCTGCTCAGTCCGTCCCATCCCAGGTGCTGTCTCTTATTCTAATTCCCAAGGCCAAGTGGACTCCATGGAAAACACTCTGTCCCAAGTTTTGCTGCAGCCCTAGAGAGACCGCCTTTAGAGATCACCGATGCAATGGAAGTGAACTTGGGCAAACTCCAGGAAATGGTGAGGGATAGGGAAGCCTGGCGTGCTGCAGTCGATGGGGTCGCAAAGAATTAGACATGACTTGGCGACTAAACAAGAACAGACACACCCTCAAGGTCTTGGAGACTTTGTCCAGAAAGGAAGGCATTGAACATTCATGGAGAATGAGTAGGTGTCAATTCAGACCTGAGAGGCAAACACAGCTACAGGGGCGCATTGATGAGGGTGAATGAGGGCCAGATGGGCACGGGGTTGGCGGGGACTGTACTGGGTGGCTGCCTCCTGGAGAGACCACAGTTATCTACATTGCTGCTGACACAGAAACACCATGAAAATATGCTAACACTTGGGCAAGGTTGACCTAGACTCTACAGCTAGCTCTGTTTCCTTCCTCCACATATGTGCAGTGGGGAGACTTGGTGGTCAGGGGTTAGTTGGCTTAGGGTCTGAGGCTCTTTGATCTATAGCTTCTCTTTCCTCCTTGGTTTTCTTGTTGACGTTGCTTGTTGGTTTGCCTATTTCCATTCCCAGTAGAGACTGGGAGTCTCCTGCATGGAAGAGACTAACTGTGGCAGAGAGAGTGTTGTCTTTGTGCCTTTTGAGCTTCATGCCTTGGGGTCCAAGTCTTGGCTCTTTCCCTTACAGGACAGAGAGGCTTACAGGCACAGAATGAAGATAGGGAGTGGGCAGAGGCCTGGGTGGGAAGGAGAGAGGGAACGAGTGAGATAGCCAGGGGAAGAGAATTCCCTGTAAAAGCCTAGAGAAAAGGAAGCCAGTGAGGAGAGCATGAGGCTGGGTCTCATGAGACTGAGGTTGGGGTCCCGAGCTGCACAGACTCACGGAGCCACCCCAGACAAGCTCTGTGATTTCTCTGGTCTCATCTTGCTCATCTGTGACAGGAAGACACGGGGCCAGATTATCTCCGAGGCCCTTTACAGCTCTGACTTTCCCTAAATCCTTGAGAAAACGGAGTCATAACACCAAAGAAATTAGACACCCCTCAGGGACGGCCCCAATTCTTCCCAGATGGTTGCCAGTCTAGCCACGGCTACACCCAGTGATCTGAGTCTCTTTGGGTTGCAGCTGATCTAGGGGACTTGCTGTAATCCCTTCCTCTGGAATGAATCCTGTGGTCTGAGTGTCCTTGACAGTGTCCAGAGGGGATGTTTGCCTGTTGCTTCCCTGCATGTCTGTGCTCAGTTGCTTGGTTGTGTCTGACTCTTTGTGACCCTATGGGTTGTAGCCCACCAGGCTCCTCTGTCCATGGGATTTTCCAGGCAAGAACACTGGAGTGGGTTGCTATTTTCTTCTCCAGAAGATCTCCCCAGTCCAGGGACCGAACCCGAGTCTCTTGCATCTCCTGCCCTAGCAGGTGGATTCTTCACCACTGTGCCACCTGGGAAGCTGGTGACCAAATAATATCTCTACAGGAGAAAATGTCACCGTGGGTTATCAGGTGGTAGAAGCCACAAGACAAGTTATGTGCTCTGCACAGCAAGGTGGGGGGAAGCACATCAAATGCACTGGTGTTGGAGGAATAAATTTTGGTTGATGCATGAGCTTGTTGCCTAATGATTTCCCATTCATTCTCTTGTAATGGGAAGATTAGATATTTATACCATTTAGATGCACAGCATACTAATGAGCAGCACATGGGGCCAGGGCAGGGCAGGGTCGGCTGGCCCAGCCAGCACGGAGCTAGCAGAGGAGGGAGGCAGAACAGGGCTGTGGTCTGGTTGCCCGTGGAAGCTGGGTTCTGCGGGCAGCTGACTAGGGTGGGCAGTGGGGCTATCTGGATGCTAGGAATTTATCAAGGGTGAGGAGGGAACTGTCCCCACGGTTCTGAGCCTCTGGCAGCATCTTAAGGCCATTTCATCTGAAGCTGTAGAGATGGACCTATTGTGAAAGGCTGAGTTTAGAAATGACTTGAAAGAGAACACCCAAGGCCAGTGGAGCGGTTATTGAGCAACTCTGCTTATAGCCGGGTCAGAGCCCTGTCTGGACCAATTAGCTTTGTTTTCCAACCCCGCTGGGAAACCTTTAACCTCCTGTACCCAAGAAAGGCTACTGGTCCCAGGTGGCCCAAGTGAGAGGCTGTGGAAGGCCAGTGCAGCCATCACCTCTGCTGAAGGGACAACTTGCTGGTCTGGAGCTCTTGCTTGCAGTGCGGGAACCCTGCGGCAATTCTGGGATTCTGTCCCCTCCCTCTCTCCCCCGAGAAGACTTGTTGCCTGTGGGTTGGAGCTCGGACCCACACCTCGCCTCTCCCCCTTGCTGGGCTCTTGATGGATTTTCAGCAACCCTTGGGTAGAGGAGCCTTGGCCCTTTGAGTAGTTCCCAGAAGAGTCAAGGTCACATTGGCTGCGGAACCTGGGGCCTGGTGGGGACAGTCACATTCTCAGGACCTGAGCTTTGAGTGTGGTGAGACCCCTGGTGCACCCCCTTCCTACTTCCTCCCAAAGTAGAACAAGAGCTCGGAAGGCAGGGCTGCAGGTCTTATTTCTGGAGCAGGGAAAGCACTCCAGGCTTCGACATCCCCATCATCACTTGGCATCCTTGAGGGAGGCAAGCAACCAGGCCCTTCCTCTCCTCCCCTCTCAGAGGAGAAATGCTGGCCGGCTGCATTCTACATTGGCAGGGGCTGAAGGAATCAGCTGTGTGGGATCTGGTCTGGACATTTTTGCCCTTATCCCAGCTGAAGAATTGATGCTTTTGAACTGTGGTGCTGGAGAAGACTCTTGAGAGTCCCTTGGACAGTAAGGAGATCAAACCAGTCAGTCCTAAAGGAAATCAACCCTAAATATTCATTGGAAGGACTGATGCTGAAGCGCCAATACTTTGGCCACCTGACACAAAGAGCTGCCTCATTGGAAAAGACCCTGATGCTGGGAAACATTGAAGGCAGAAGAGGGTGACAGAGGATGAGATGGTTGGATGGCATCACTGATTCGATGGACATGAGCTTGGGCAAACTCTGGGAGATGATGAGGGACAGGAAGGCCTGGCGTGCTACAGTCCATGGGGTCGCAAAGAGTAGAACACGGACTCTGAACAACAACAAACAACGGCCTGAGGGTGGAGGTGCAGGAGAGCTCAGCATTCCTGAGAATAAAGAGGACAATGAGGCCAGGCCCCAGGGAGTGTGGCAGTAAGTGAACGTTAGCAGAGACAGGCAGCTCCAGCTGAGCAGCAAGTAAACTAGCGAGGCCTGCAGCCCCAAGCCACGCAGGGGCTTTGGACTCAGGCTGGTGTCAGGCTGCCAGGAGGGCACAACCAGGGCTCACAGGGGCCAGGCCCCCGAAACAGTGGGCAGGGCCGGCTGGCTTCATACATTATTCAGAGCAGCTCTGACTGCAGGGCCTGGGAGCAGTCTTCATGGGTTTGGGCGGGCAGCCCGGGCCCAGGCCCAGCCTTGCTCCTCTCACACCTCCTGGAGCCTCCATGCGACCCTGATCTGCCCTGTGTACCTCTCTTGGAAGGTTCTATCTCTCAGCTTCTCTCCAGGCTTGGTCCTGCTTGCAAGAGTTGAGTCCAGAATTCAAGGCAGAATTCCAGGGATACCTAGCCTTGCTGCACATTCCTGATGCAATGTGGTGTCTTGGCCTGATTTGCTCTGAGTGGAATGGGGTCGCTCACCCACTCCCCCCAGCTCCATCCCACTTCTTCCCAAGTGTGGCAGTGTACAGACATGCACACTGCAAAACCAGCCTGCCAAGTCCCTGAGAGCTCACTTCCCTAAATGACACATAAACGAAAAACAAGAGTTCCCCTAAAATGATACAGACAACCACGTCCCAATCCTCCACCAATGACCTCATCTCCAGTGGGGCTCCACCAGCTCTTGGCAAGGCTGACGCTGAGCCAAACGGCCACGTCTCAGTCTGCGTCTAACTTGATCCGTTGCAGGGTCTGATGATGTTGATCCCTCCCTCTCTCATCCTGGACACACAGTCTTGGTTTCCCAGGAAACTGTACTTTCCTGGTTTTTCCCTCCTAATTAACTGGTTGCTGGTTATCAGCCTCCTTTGCTGACTTTTCCTCATGGTCCCCATGGTCTAAACAGTAGAGGTCCCATGGTTCAGTCTTGGGTCTTTTGTCTTCTCTAAATTTGGGATCTCAACTAACCTCATGGATTTTAACACCATCTACATGCTGATATCCGCTATACTGAGTTGTTCAGCCAAGGCTTCTCTTCTGGTGCATTCTTTATCCAAGTTACTATCCAACACCTCCACTTGAATATCCCAAAAGTATCTCAACTACCACACGTTCAAATCTGAGTTCTTGATCTTCCTCCTCATATGGGTTCTCACTCCAGAATTCCCCAACTCAGTTGATGGAGATTCCCTCCTGAGTTGCTAAGGCTGACAACCTTGATTGTCCTCTTTCTCTATACCTTAGACCCTGCACCCAATCTGTCAGCAAATACTGCTAATTCTGCTTTTGAAATACATCAAGAATCAAGAACAGCTTATATCTCTACCCTCATCTCTGCCCAAGCCACCACTGTCTCTCACGGCAACAGCTTCCCAATGGATCTACCTGTCTTTGCCCTGGTTGTATAGTCTATTTCCAACCTGTCAGCCCTAGTGATGCTTTTAAACTTTTGACTGTGGAACTCCATGAACCTTTCCTGCCCCTTCCCCCCTCTCACTTCATCTTTTATTCTCTCTCCTCTCCAGCCCCATTTCTGCTTCAGCCACACTGAACCCTTACTTCTTTGAACAAGCCAGGTGTTCTCCTGTCTCAGGATCTCTGCATTTGGCATTTTCTCTGTCTGGACCTCTGCATGGCTCTCTCCCCTCTTATCCCTCAGGCCTACTCAGCTGGCCTCCTCTTGGGAATATCTCCCCTGACTAACCTGTTTTACCCTGTGATTGGGCTTCCCAGGTGGTGCCAGTTGTAAAGAACCCACCTGACAAAGCAGAAGACGCAAGAGACATGGATTTGACCCCTGGGTGGGAAGATCCTCTGAGGAGGAAACGGCAGCCCCCTCCAGTGTGCTTGCCTGGAGAATCCCAGGGACAGAGGAGCCTGGCGGGCTACAGTCCCTGGGGTCACAAAGAGCTGGATACGACTGAGCAGCTGAGTACACAAGCGCAGGACCTCTCCTCCAGCCATCCTCCCAACTCAACACACCCCACCACACTTCCAGGCTTTATTTTCTCCAGGCCACTCATCACTCTCAAACATACTATTTATCTCACTTACTCATTTGTCTCCCCACACCAGGGTGTAAGCTCCCTGAGAGCAGGGGCTTCCTTTACCATGCATCCGAAGTGTTTTTCTTTTCTTGTTTTTTACTGTTCATGGGGTTCTTGCAGGCAAGAATACCCGAATGGTTTGCTAGCTGAAGCTCCAATACTTTGGCCACCTGATGTGAACAGCTGACTCATTGGTAAAGACCCTGATGCCGGAAAAGATTGAGGGCAGGAGGAGAAGGGGACAACAGAGGATGAGATATTTGGATGGCATCACCGCCTCAAAGGACATGAATGTGGACAAACTCCAGGAGATAGTGAGAGACGCGGAAGCCTGGCGCACCGAAGTCCATGGGGTCGCAAAGAGTCAGACACGACTTAGCGGCTGAATAGCAACGACCATCCGCAATGTTCGGAACTGTGCTTGGTACCTTGCAGATGCCTGAAGAAATCACTGCTGGATGAACAATTCCTGACCCATCCCTCCTTGGCTGTGCTCAGTTCTCTTTTCGCTGTGCTCTCCCCCTGCTTGGTATCCTTTGCTGGTCCCTCTCCTCTTTCTTCTTGACTGTGACTGTTCCCCAAACTCAAATCTCATTCTTGAATTCTCTTTCGCCATCTGCATCTCCCATTCCACTCCCTCTCTCTTCCAGCTTATCACCTCTGTCATCCCCCATTCCCTTTTCACGCCTAGTTAAATAGTGTACTTTTGGTTACATTTTTACTTGCTCTGAAACCTCCACCCAACCATCAGCTCCTTGAAAATAAGGACTATGTTTGTCCTTCAATACCCAGCGTTCTTGGACCCAAATAAGTTCTTAAGAGGTTACTGAAGACATGTGGGTGAAATTTCATTATGCTTCCCTCTTGCTCCTGCCCTCCCTCCTGGCCAGGGTAGAACTGGGAACCTGAGATCCAAGGTGGGCACTTTGAAGGTGTTGCATCAAACTGCCAGTCAATGAGTATCTGGGAGGCTTTGTCCCAGGGTGATTGAATGAGTCACAGTGACTCAATTTTGCAGATTCTTTGACTCTAATTGAAAAGGCCTTTTGTAGGCTACCCTTGGATGCTGTTGCACTCAAGCACATGGGTGTGAGAAAAGGAACTAACTCTTTTCTGGCAAGGAAAGCAAGTTCATTCCAGGAGGCCAGTCTTCCACCAACACACTGGGACCTGCATGTCCCCCTGGGACATGAGAACTGCCTTCCTACCTCTCCCATCAGATTGTGAAGCTTTGAGGACTGGACTGAGTTGAAGTTTTCGTATCCCCCAGGCTAGCCTGGTGTCTGGTACACAGTAATTACACCACAAGTAGTTACTGCACAAAGAGAAGAAACCCACCATATGAGAGGTTCTTTCTAGATCTTTCCCCCAATCCAAAGAAAATAGAGAAACACACTCCCTTCCCTCTGACTCTCTCTCAATACTCTCTTCCTTCACTGCCATCAAAGCCTAGCCTAACATTTTCTTTTTCTAGAAACTTTCCCAAACCAATCTCGTCTGACTCTGATTTCTTTTCTTTCCTCAACATTTCTGCTTAACGGCTGCAGTACAGCAGCTTGGGTAATTTTGTCTGTGAACATCTGAATTGGTCTGTCCCCAAGTGTGTGCCCTCTGTGTGAGAGGGCTGGGAGGTTGGCAAGGGGAGTCACTGGACACAATTCCCATTAGCCTAAGCTGTAGGAGCTGGGCTCTGTCTTTGTCATCCTTTCCACAGCCCAGCCAGGCTTCTATACACAACATGCGCTCAGTGATCAAGCTGACAGCACATAGTTGACACCCAGTACGTGTTTGTTGGCTGAAAGAGGAATGAATGTCAAACTCAGTGCCCATAGGAAGAACACTGGGGAGATGGTAACAGAATCAAAGTGTCAGCACAAAAGTCCCCTGGAACAAGAGGAATGAACCAGGTCACGAAGAAAAATCCAAACCAAACACTCTTCTGGAGTTCCTGACAAGCTGCACAACTTCAGGGTCTGTCTTCTGCCCAAGGAGCAACATAATCACACTTACTCCCCTCTAGCCGTGCAGGACATGGGCTCTGCTGAAGGCCTGGACTTGCTGAAGGCTCTCTACCATTACCTGTCTGGGTGGCAGTGGGTATCACTGAGCCTGCAACCTTTATTTCTTTACTTACATATAGAGCACAGTAATACGGCTTCTGGCGAGGATGAAATGGGATAGAGTTGCTTGTGCTCTTGGCTCCTGGTAGGAACTCAAGTAATAACCTCCATATTAAAAGCTGGCAGATGGGGGACCTGAGAGGCGGGGAGGGTGCTGAGCCCAGGTGCAGGACTGTGTCTTGGAGGAAAAGGAGGAAGGCCATTTGCTGACGGGGCCTTGCTTGTGGCAGCAACTCCCTGGAGGACATTTCCCAGGGGCTTGAAGAGAGGACACTGAGGGGAGGGAATTCTGCCCAGTGGCCTATCAACCCAGGGTTTAGGCCTCTACTAGGGAGACCATACTCCCGCACACAGGGTTTTTCTGCTATGAAATCACTTCTTTACAGGAGAAGCTGAGAATCTCAAAATCTCATAACTTTGAAACTGGTTTCTGAGGAAAGTGCAGCCCAGAGAGGGCAAGTCACTTTTCCAAGGTCACACAGAGAACACATGGTAGAACAATACATAAGAGAGAGAAATAAATAAAATAGGAATGAATAATAGCCAACTGCCTGTTGGAGTAGATGGTCCAGACCAAAGGTGGGGCTCAGACCCGGGGGTGGTATAAATAGTGCCCTGGAGGCTGAGTTAGAAGAGAGGCACTGTAAGCATGGAGCTCAGCAGGCTGCCCTGTGACGGTGCTGCCATAGGCAGCTTTGCATTTTATTTAAGTGACTACAAATAATACAAGCTAGGTACCATGATTACCTCCCACTTTCCTGATGAAGAAACTGAGGCATGGTTTAGACCATGTCCCTAGGATCTCAAAGCAGAGAGTGCAAAAGCTAGAATACAACACAAGTTTGTCTGGTACCGAAGCCTGAGCTCTTTGTACCCAGCTCTGCTCATTCCCAGGCTAGAGAATAGACTGTTCCAGCACACAAGGCCTCCCTTTCCCCCTGCAGGCTGAGTCCAGGCTCCCTGATAGTCTATGGAGTACTGCACTGCCGCCAAAACACACACACACATGCACACGCACATGACCACACACGCTCACTCTGACCTATGGGGAACCCGGTAAGGCAGAAAGATGGTCAAGTCCATTAACGCCACCACGCATGGCACATATTTATGGCCCCAATTACAGCCTCCATGAAGGAGCAGGAATGGGGACAGGAACAGTTGTGTGCGCTGGGGTCTGAGGCCTCTGTAGCAATAACTACAAGATTACAGAGACGTTAGCAAACCTTGGTGACGGCAGCTCTATTATAATGATAAATCTACAGCTTTATATAGAAATAATGAGACTGGGGGCTGAAGGTGGGGGAAGGGAAGAGCAGAATGATCTCAGCCAGTGGATGTTCTGGGTGGAGAGAAAAATGGCAAACCGCAGGGAACTCCCAGGAGACCTCCAGGGGACCTTAGTCAAGCCAGCGAGAGGGGGAAGCCTCAGTGGCAGCCTGAGTGTCTTGATTCCGGGGAACAATAGAGGGCTCCGATGGGCCCAACACGTCTGCTGTGCCTGCTCCTCATCCTCCAGTTGGGGGAGCGGGGTAGCTCTGTTACAGCCTAAGCTTCGTCCAGAACAACCGGGGGATGCTGAGGCCAGTGTTCCTTGGGCTTTAAGGGTTTGCGATGAAAAAAGCTCGCCTAATTGGATGCATACCTTCCCTTCACTAGCTTTCAAGCTCCACGTTCAGTGCTCATAAGGAAACAACACAAATGCTCCAGGCTTTGCTACTCTAAACCACCTTAAGCAGGGTTTGGTCCCGGGGCAGGTCTGGTTCCACCTGCCAGGGCTGCACCCGATCCTTCCGTCCGCGTGTGAGGAGCAACAAGCAGACAGCATTCATTGACTGGTGTGACCTCAGAGCAGCCTCCCCAGCCCGCTTCTCACAGGGCCTCTCCTTCTACCAGACTCTGAGTCACTGACCCTCCACTTCAGTCCAGACCACCTGATCCGACTGGTTCATTTCTTTGCTACTCCAGACATCAGCCATCTACCTGAACCGTTACTCTGAAGGAATGCAGAGCCATGCCTAGCTCTGCTCATTTTCAAAATACTACTTGACTTTCTCCTCCAGGAAGGATTCCCAGGTTAACTGCACTGCTTCTTTAATAATCCTTTCCCTGTGCACCAGTATGTAGTTTTATTTGAATTAACTAAGCCATCGGTCACTCAGCAAGAAGGTGCTGAGATCTTATGTTTGCATAAAATGACACGCTCAGCCCTGAGGGAAAATAAAAAAAGTCAAATGTGGGACACAAACCATTCCTAAGCCACTGGGAGAACTTTGCAAGACAGAATATGATTCGGTGTATAACTGAGGGACCCAGAGAATAAATCCAGGAGTGACTTCTCTGAGAGTGGAAGGACTTTGGGGGAAGCTTTCAAAGGTGGGTTGGTTTGGGTCAGCGAAGTAGGGGAAAGGCCTGGCTGCCAGAGGGAACCTTGGGAGCAAAGGCAAGAGGCAGAAATTCTGGGCATGTTCAGGGACCACCCTGCAGGTTAGAGGAGCTGGAGGCCAAAATGCAATTCTAGGAACGGAATCCAGCAGGAATCTGGCACGTGGGAGAGATGGGAGCCGACTGGGCTCATCCATACCGGCCCTCATGGCGCTGGCTGCAGGATTTCACATACACGGAGTGCTCAATCATTCCCCGTCACTGCGACTTGGGCCTCTCTGGCCTCAGTGTAATTACAATTTTAGAGTCAGCTCAAGCCAAAGCACCAGCCCTTTATTTCCTTTTCCCTTCCTTTGCCTGAATCCTCATCCCCCGAGGATAAAGAGACCGCCCCTGAGAGCCAGCCTGCTGAGAAGCTGCAGAGAGGAGGGCCCTGGTGGCCTCACCAGACAGAACATTTATCCCACAGACTGTGAGCAAGATGGGTGTATGAGCAAGTCACCCCACCTTCAGCTTCGAAACTCCTGGTCCCAGACTCCTCTTGTCCTTGGCTAGAATGCTTCCCCTTCCTCTTTGCATATCAAGTTATATATACCAAGCCCTCCCCACACAGCTAAATTCTCTTTCACCCAAGAAACTGTCCCTGACTGTCCTAATTCTCAGATCTTACAACCTCACACATTATTTGCTACTTTGCATCACTAGCTACTGCATGAACATTTCTTGTCTCTATAATTCAAGTTCTGCATTGGGTCAAAGAGGCTGTCTTCTATCCCAGACCCCCCTTGCTCCCCAGTGCTTTGCACAGGGTCCTGCTTAAGAGAAGATGGAGGAGGACTATAATGGTACTGACTGGGGTGATGAGGATGGTGAGGGTCTGTGCTTTTTCTCAAGCTGGGGTGGGGAAGAGGTGTGGGACAAGGGGAGGGACAGCCACGGAATTCTAGGAAGTTAGCATTCAGGTGAGGGGCGTCCCTGAGCACAGACTGCCTGCTCCAGGATGAGGGCCTCCATTGTGCCTGGAGCTAAAGTCACAGGAAAGGGAGGTCTCTGGGGAGGAGAAGGGAAGCTCCTCAGAGGACTGAGTTGAGTCCTGCTCCTCACAGCCCCTGGCCCCCACCCCTCTCTCTCTCTGAGCCCCGGGCCTCAGCCTCAGTATGGGGAGGACTAAGCCGCTCTTCACTACCTGTACAGTCACCATAATGAAGCTGTTGCCATTTGAGACCACAAGGGAAGAGCTGTACCAGATGTAAACTTCACAGTGATTGATAGAGCAGAGCTGCTGAGCTTGGGGCTGGTGCACAGCTGCTGTTCCAGCCGGCCCCATCTGCCTGCCCCGTCTGCAAGCCCCCCTGCCTGTGCTGTTCTCTGTTCTTGGGGATGACATTTCAGGAAAGCAAAAGTAGGGGAGACGCTGGGACATCAAACTGGACCAAAGTTAGCACCAGCTAGGAGAATGGGATAGACCTTCCCGGAGCAGAAACAGGGCCCACCAAGCTCTCTCTCCTTGAACAAATCAATCCCTTTTCCCACCAGAGTGGGGTTGATTTTCCCAGCCTCTCTCCTTAGAAATTCAATACATAGATATTGAGCATTGATTGTCCACAGGGAGAGTCTGAACCCAGAGAAATAGTGAAAGAAATATCCCAGGGGACACTCAACCACTTGGGGTTCAAGACACCAGAAACAAGGCCATTGGCATTTGGTGGCAACACCCCTTCAGGGCTCTCAGTTGCCTGGCCGAACTTAGAGAGAGGTACATCCCACACCTACGTCTGCAGGATGCAATTACACAGCTTCTTCAACAGCCACCCAGGGCCCTGGAGAACACTGTCTACACTGGACCTAAGGGTTTTGGAGATGCCCTCTTAATTCTCTGTGCCAAACCTGCCCCCCTCTTAAAAAGCCAGCTCAAGCCCTACTCATTTTCAAAATAGTGCTTGACTTTCTCCTCCAAGAAGTCTCCCCGGGTTAACCGTATTCAGCTCCCATTGCTTCTTTAATAATCCTTTCCTTGTACACCAATACATAACCCTTTCCTTGTGCACCTTGAAACCTTCCTGGTTAATTCTAATTGATCATGAAGAGCCCAGCATCTGGCTCTGTAGTGTGTGAATTAGCCAGGTCTCCTTCCAGGCTGGCCTCCTCCCCTACCACCTTCCAGATGGCACAGGCAGGCAGGCAGGGCCTGAGAGCAAGGGCTCTGCTACATGACAATTTCTAGTTCTGGTTGTTAAGTACTTCCAGTCCCTCTTCTGGACATGTGGTAGGATTGCTTTGCCCTGTCCCCTTAATATTAGGAGTCACATGTGTCTTGCTTTGGCTAATGAAAGGTGAGTGGAAGTGACATTTGTCATTTCAGCATGGAAGCTTTAAGAAATAGTGCACAATTTGCCACATCCCCTCCTTCCTGAGGTGGTAACTAAGAACACAGGGTCAAAACGGAGCCTCTGCAAACTTGGTGACAAGGTAGAATGGAACCCTGGTCAAGCTGCAAAGCACACATAACATGAACGAGAACTAAATCTTGGCTGCTTTAAGCTACCAAATCCTAGGATTATTCGTTGCTGCGGCATAACCTGGTTTATCCTGATTAATATAGCCTGTCCTTGATCGCCTATGCCAGGCTTCTACTACACATCAAAGCCCTTGGCATATGCTGCTGTCTGAGTCAGTCTATAGGCCTGGCCCCATCCTCACCCGTGATTAAAGACATATATTATAGGTGGTAGTCCTGAGGTCTAGCAGGTAGAGGCAACCACTACAGAAGATTCATCAGAAGCAATAGATACAAATTCCCTTTCCTTCCCTTCCCAACAACTTGAGAGCTCTGCTGTCACCCTCCCTCCCCGCCCACCCCCTAATCTGGGGCCCGGTGCAAGGATTTCCCCTGGGGTGGGCTGGGCTATGAGTTGGGCTCCCCTTTCACATCCTGAAGGGCAGAGGCCCATTTGTCTCTAGGGGTTCGCGGGTTCCCGGTCACATCCACTCAAATCCAGAACTATAAACCCTCAAGAGGCCCCCGGGGCCGGTGGTACTCACACTCGTGGCGTACTGGATGTCCTTCCAGATGGAGGTTTCCCGGGACAGGTCGGAGGCCTCAAAGAGGTTGTCCAGGATCACCTCCCCGATCATGTCGTGGCGGGAGAAGCGGTCAAAGTCGAAGACGCTGAGATGCAGCTTGCGGTCGGCCAGGTCCTCGTAGGGCACCGGGAAGTGGAAGTTCTCGTCGAAGGTGGGGTTCAGGGTTTTGCGGTGCACCCGGGTCTGCAGCTTGCACTTGCGATCGGGCAGGAGGTAGATCTTGACGTAAGGGTCGGAGCTGCCGCAGAAGTCCTTGGCTGGGAGGTCGAAGGCCTTCAGGATGCGCACAATCAGGGTCTCGTTCTCGTAGTCGTAGCGCAGGCTGAAGTTGATCTTCCCGCAGCTCTTGGCCTCGGATTTGGCCTCGTCCCCATCCACCGACTTCTGCTTATAGAGTTCGGGCTTGATGCGGCCGATGCTGGTGGGCTGCTCCGCCGCTGGGGGCAGCTCGTTGCCGTAGTCCACGCTGGACACGTGCATCTGCCGCGGCAGGTGGCGCTTGAAGGATGTGTGCCTGGAGGAGGGGCGGAGGGGTGAGAGAGTGAGGTCGGGGGACGGGAGAACGGGGTGCAGGCCGACATGGCTCAGGACCCCGGCTCATCCTACCCCGTGTGAGGCCAATTTTACTTCCTGCTTTGACCCCCTTTACCTCTGCCGCACATGTCTTAACCCACGTAAAGTAGTTGGAATGGGGCCTGGTATATAACAAGCTTTAGTAAACGTTAGCCATTGTGATCTTTTCCCCTGCTTTTCTGCTTCTGACTTTCTAGGTTTCCTTCCTGGTAGACGTGACTCTGGGTCACCTATTTAAAAAGCTCCCCTATTTAGAAGGACCATCCTTTCCCACCCTCCATACAGCACTCCTTCACCACTACCTGATCATCACCCCCTTTCCCTCTGCCACTTTCTAGCTACATGAACTGGGACACATTATTTAATCTCTCTGTACTATAAGATATGAAAAAATAGAAGTAGCAATTGCATAGGATTGCTGTGGGGTGAAATGAATGCACACAAAGTGCTTAGAACAGAGCCAGGTATATAATAAGCTCTTATTTTCTCATGGATTCTTACACTGGCCCCTCACAGCAACCTTATGAGCGTCATTAGCCCTATTTTACAGTTGGGAAAACTGAGGCTTAGGAAAATGAGCAATTTGCCTGATGTCAAAAAACAAACCCCATAAATGTGACCCAGCACTTGCACCATTTCTGGCTTTCAATCTGAAGACCAGACCTGCTTCCCTTTGGCCAGTCCGCTGGGATCCTGGACCCAGGAATCCATAAGAGCCCCAAATTTTTAATAAATACAATGCCTTATGCACGCATGTTCCACATCTTTTAAACGTTTCTGAATTTAGAGTAGGTTTTTGTCATTACATGGTGGTTGTTTTTTTGTCATTTTGTTTGTTCAGGTAAAGAATGTTGTATACAATTTCTGTAAGGCAGGGAACTCTGTCAAAGGCTATTCTCCTTCTCAAAATGTTAGGAATCTCTTACTTCTCTCCCACACACTGCAGACTCCATCTCAGAGGCGGTGTGGACATAGACACGTCATTAACTTTTATGCCTCTGCACCTTTGCATATTCCTTTCCCTCTGGACAAGCCAACACCTCCCACCCATGCACATCTCAGGGTTGACCACCTGCACAGCACCCCAGCTCCAAGGTTCCCCTCTGCTGAAGTCACTCCTGGTGCCCACCTCCGAGCCGATCACCCACCACGGAAGACATCATCTGACATATTCTCCAACCAGAATAAGCATATGACTATTTCCGGTCTCTGATCCTCACAGGCTGGAATCTCATTCATGTATTGGATTCAGGAATGTGGAGGTAAGGAAGGGAGGGGTCCACCCCTCACCTGGTGGACGATGCTGGCTCTGTGGTCTGTCGCTGCAGCCGTGTGTGACGCTTGATGTGCTCTTTGACGGACATCTGCACCTCGGCGGGGATATCTGGGGACGTGTGGCTGATCTTCACAGCCGCCTCTAGGAAGCCCAGGGTGTGGGGGTCCTTGAGCTTGTCCGCCATGTTGCCTCTGGAGCTGGGGCTCTGGAGGGCCTCCGGGGAGGGGTTAGCAGAGGAGGGGCTGGAGGCCTCCTTGTTCCTCCAGGGCATCCAGCACAGCTTCCAAAAGAGAAAGAGAAAAACTGCCACCAGGGCCACGCCACACACAATAACTACCACTGCGAGGAGGCTGACAGAGGTGCCTGCCCTCAGCCAGGCAGGGAGGCACAGAGACAGACAGAGGTGGGGAGAAGCCGGGAAGGGTTTTCAAAGAGGGGCCACACACAAGGGACAGAGACGGAAGAAGAGAAAAGAGTGGTCATGAGAAGGCTGCCCAGGCAGAGGAGGGATGGTTGTAGGGTCAGGGCTCCACATCCAACTTGTGAAATACCGCAGCCTCGTGTTCACCTCAGGCTGATTTCTCCAGCTTCGCCCCTCCCCCCACCGCCAGCTTGGGGAGCACCTGGGCTGCCTCCCCGACTCCCTGTTGGCGTGTGCCCGGGGAAGGGAAAGTAATTTAAATAGCAGCCTAAGCAAATGTGCAAATTCGTGAAGCGTTCACATTTGGATGCGGTTTGAATTTCTATTAGAACTGTTACTACGGCCAGACTTATAGCAGAGTAGTTTTTTGCAGACAGCTCTCTTCCTGCACAGGTTGTGAGGCATCAGGGGACCCAGGCTGAGATACTTCATTCTCTTCACTCACCCCAAGCCCGCCAAGCCCACAGCAGGAGCTAATATATAGTGAGTAGGTTGACTTGAAGAGAACGAGATCAAGCATAATCTCCTTGAGGGTGGGAATCAGGTCCAATGCTGCTTCTGTATTCCCAGAAGTGTGCACATAGTAGGCTCAACAAACACTTGTATGAAGTTGGAATCTCCCTGGAGAAGGAAATGGCAACCCTTTCCGGTGTTCTTGCTTGGAAAATTCCATGGACAGAGGAGCCTGAAGGGCAACAGTCCATAGGGTTGCACAGAGTTGGGCATGACTGAGCCCGCACACACCACACCAAGCTGGAATCTGATCACATAGTTTACTTCAGAGCTAAATACAAACAGTTCCGATAGCTGTCCTTTGCCCACATTCCTGTGGCTATGTGAGAGCTCTGCTGTAACACTGGTATTTTTGAAAGTCATGATTGATTCAGAGGCAGGCACTCACTCTCCCACCCTGTGCCCCAAGTAGGATGTCCATTACCCTAGGAGAGTTGTGAAGGCTACCTCTCTCTGGGAGAAGTTACTAAGCACACCCCCACCCTCACCCCACCTTTAGGAATGAACCTTTGAGCTCAAGGCCTCTTCTTACTCTGAGACATCAGGAAGCCTTGAACCAATGGGTTTGCACAAAGGTCACTTGTAGACAAGCCAGAAGAGAAGGCTTATTTGGCTTGCATATGACTGAAAAATCAAGCAGTTCCATCATCACCATTGTCATCATCACACCAGATTCCTGGCTTCTCTGGAAACAGCCTGAGGACTTGGTAACTGGACCTGTGCTCCCACATACTGAGAACTGGCGATGCCCTTCGGAAGGCTGTGTGCTCACCAGCTCCTGTCCCTATTACTTGCCTGCCACTGCAGGCCTATGAGCTTGCAGCCTCTGAATTATCCTGTCCCAAGCCTTAAGAATTTTGGGATTTAAGGTGAGGAATGACCCTACAAGTACCAAGGTCAGGCTGTGCTTTTTGCAGGTGAGAGCAGTGTTCCAGATGAGGGACTTGGCTGCGGTCAGAGATCACAGAGCCTAGACCAGGGTCCAGATGTCTACTGCCCACCCAGCCTGGGGCTCATTCCACTGTCTCAGACTGTTTGTCCTGGATTAAACTGTAATAACCCTGTGTTATTTCTTATTTGTCTGACTCAGGGCTCAGCATAGAAATTGACACATGAGAATGAATGAATGAATCAGTCGATCAATGTCAAATAAAACAGCTGTCATTATCGCTCAACCAATATTTACTGAGCACTTGCCATATTCCTGGTACTAAACGAGGCTGGGAGATGCTTGGTCCCTCTTCGGGGGATCAAGAGAACTCTCACAGCAGAGGCCCCAGAGAAAGCTCTCGTCCTTCCAGAGGGACCTGAGGAAGAGGCCAAAACATCAGTCATCCTGTCTGGGGAGGTAGCACTGCCTCCCGACTCCCTGGCTGTAGGGTATTGGCCTTGATCGGCTATCACCTTCAGGACTAAGGAATAAGAACATAGGCCCCTCATGCCTTTTGCCACCTTCTCCAGCCCCCAGGCCCCTGCACAGAGACCTGCGAGCCTTTCCCCAGCATAGGAGCTGAGGTTAGCCCACCAGAGACTGCTAGGGGCCAAACTGATTCTAAGTGAACTTCTAGACTAAAGGTCTCCAATTACGGTGTGCATGCATCCTGGGAGTGTAAGAGAAAAAAATATCAGATTTCTTGAATACTTATTCATTATCTGAAAAATTAAAAAAATCAGAATTATAATATACAAATTGATAGTAATGAATTTTGTTATTGAATTTAGTCAAGTTATGAACATTAAAATGTCCAAGGCACAAAGTGCTTTTTATGTATTCACTCATTTAAGACTCTCCAGTGAAATAGGTGAAGATTATTATCCTCCTTTTGCAGATGAGGAAACTAAGGCACAGAAGGTTAAATAGATTGCCGAGGGTCACACAACTGCTAAGTGTTTGGAGAGTCAGCTTTATAATACCCCTTTTGTACATGTGTATAGAACATGGGAGCAAATAAACACATGTTGGAAGTATTAAACAAAAATAAATTTTGCTGGTATGATTTCATGATCTAAATAGTTTAGAGACTGTTTCCTTAAGCCCTGATACCCCTGGGGTTCACAGGAATGCTACCACAGATATAGCTAAGTATATACCACAGATATGTGTGTGTGTGTGTGTGTGTGTGTGTGTGCGTGTGTGTGTGTGTGTATTTAAAAGTTATCTGGCCATCTCTGAGCCCTCCACATCTGTTCTTTGTTACAGCAGTTCCAAGTGCATTCTCTGCAATATGAGTCACCTTAAAACAAAAGGTATTTCTAGGGTTTTGCTTTCCTTTGATCATACATCTTTCTTGCTCTGGTAATAATTAGAATTTTAATGAGAAAGGGGGAGAAATGGGGCGAATCCAGAGAGCAGAGAGTGTATTTAAATGTTCAGTCTGACAAAAAAAAAAACAAAACTGAATTCATAAATGAAAAGAGAGGTGGAGGAATCAATTTTTCCTCAGCATGGTTGCTATTTGGAATGTGTCTCCACATGACCCCTAGCTGTTGTTCCCTCAGCGCTGTGAGATTATTGGGAATTGGCACCCGGTGCTCAATACTGGTTATGTAAGGCCAGGAGGCCCTTCCTCTGCCTGGAGACTCTTCTTCCAGGATACCTCACAGGCGGGCCACGCAAAGAGAATTAGGTCCCAATGCTGAGTGGGTTCACACCACAGGGGAACAAGGTGGTGAGCAAGGCTGGTAAGGCCAGAATTAGGCCACAGTGGGTATGACTGCAGAGGATTTAGCTCGTTTAAAATCACTGCATGTGGCCTGGAATTCAGCCTGCCCGCAGAGCCTGGCTGAAAATGTGTCACAAAGGGCTGTCCCAAGGCCCAGGTGACCTAAGACACTTGTCTTCCTACCCCGGGCCTGCTGGGACCAGCCCACCAGGATGCATTGCCTCTGGTAAACTGCAGGTGCATACACAGCCTTCAAAGCCATTTCCCCACTCGAGTCTTGTTTGAACCTCAACCCTGTGAGGCAGATAGCATTTTGATGGGCAGTTTAGCCACCTTTTGAGTTCTGACCCAGCGCTCTTCATATTCTACCATACACTGGGTTCATGGTAAGAGAGGAGAAGGACACAGTGGGGGAAGGAGAGGGTAGGACAGATTGAGACAGCAGCACCGACATATACACAGTCATGTGTGGCGGAGACTACTAGCGGGAAGCCGCTGTGCAACGCAGGGAGCCTGGCCTGGCGCTCTGTGACGACCTGGGGCGGGGCAAGGGGTGGGGAGGGAGGCTAAAGAAGGAGGGAATGTATATATATAATTATGACTGAGTCGTGTTCACATACGGCAGAGACCACCACAGCACTGTAAAGCAATTATCCTCCAATAAAAGAAAGAGAGGTAAGCCTCTGGTAAGGGATAAAGTCCTACACTTTGAAAAAGAGGACGAACTTCCTAAGTGTTTGTATTTCTATTCTTTCTTCCTCTCCTTTTCCTTCTTTATTTCCCCTTCAGCCTGGAGAGAAAGAAACACTGTCTTGGAGTCAGACTGGGCTCATTCAATGTCCATCTCTACTGGTTATCAACTGTGACTCTTAATCTCTCTCAGACTCTGTTTCATCATCTGTAAAATGGGTAGAGTAATAGTATCTACCTGATAGGGTCACTGTGAGATTTAAATGGGATCAAGTGTATCAAAAGTGCAAAGGACAGTGCCTAGAATGTAGTAAGCCATATAATATATATTTTGCTATTTTTATTAGAATTATCTAGTTCTGCCCAGTCTGATTTTGAACATCTTTTAATTTTACAATTTGTTTAGTGGGAAGAACACAAGCAAACCATGAACACTAATAAGAGAGATAGCTTTAACTTTATCATTACAAACTAGGAACAATTTTACCAGTGGCAATAATATAATTATTCTATTATATAATATATATATATTAAGATAATACAGTTATTCTATCCTGTCTCTATATGTTATGATATGTATTATAATACATATATACTATAGCTAGATCTCCCTGTTTCTCAAGATGTAATACATCCTTTATGAAAGATCTCACATCTCCAAGTTTTTCTGTCAATACTCATTGTTCAGTTGTTTTGCCATTACTGCCACCAACCAGCTGGTGAACAGAAGCAAGCTCCAAAGGAATAAGAAGAAATTCATTGAAGAAAAGTGTACAATTCAGAACGTACTATGCTTTTGCAAAGTTTGCTTGGAAACTGGGGAAAAGAAGTCCATTACTCAGTATCAGGTTATCAGAGGAGACCCGTATTTTATGGGCACCTGGTTTGGGGAACCATATTGACCAATTACCCAGCAGCCTCTGGGAGAGCAGATAGCGATGGGACTTGGCTTCAGAAACACATCCAGCGATCTGGTGCTGTGCAGGGCACGTGGGTTCTAGCCTGGACTGGGGAAGTGCTCAGAGACACGAGGCAGACATCTCCACTGAGCACCAGTGCCAGAATGACCTCAGAGCACGCTCATCAACTGTGTGACCTTGAACAAGTTACTTAACTTCTCCAAACAGTGGTCTCCTCTTTTACGTCAAAGAATCACTGTAAATATTAGATAAAGTGAGGTCTTGAGCACAATGGTGGATACATGGGGGGTGTGTGCTTAGTTGCTCAGTCAGTCCGACTATTTGCAATCCTTTGGACTGTAGGCTCCCAGCAGGCTCCTCTGTCCATGGGATTTTCCAAGCAAGAATACTGGAGTGGGGTGCATTTCCTCCTCCAGGGGATCTTCCCAACCCAGGGACTGAACCGTGCCTCCTGTGTCTCCTGCATTGCCAGGAGGATTCTTTGCCCACTGAGCCATCGGGGAAGCCGAATAAGTGGTGAAAGTTCCCAAAGGTAAGTTGCTGTTATTTCTTCCTGGTTTTTGTCTTTGTGGTGGGGAACAGTTCACTGGGTACAGAATGGACCCAAAGCTTGGGCATTGAGGCAGGGAAGGGGGACATGGGACCAGGGGGCAAACATGTGAGAGACTTTAAGACCCTTCTTTCCTGGTGATGATGATTAGGCCCCTTCTTTCCTGATGATTCCCTGAAGGCCATCAGGGCAGGACCTGCCTGTCACCTTAAGTGAGATTGTCTGACAGCGGGGGATGGCTCATGGCCTCCCTCTCTCTCTGGAAAATGGTAGGATATTAATTAGCAACCCAGGCATTTCTTTCTCCCCACTGACACTTTCTCCAGAGACAGAGCCCTGATACTCCAGTGTTCCCTCCTCTTCTCTCCACCCATAGTGTTAGGATTTATCAGCTTTTCTCATCGCTTGCTATTGTTCCCATTTTTCTAATGGGCTTCCATGTCAGGAAGATCCATTTTGTAATAGTAACAGACATTCTTGCTAACAGACTGTAATTGAAAAGATAAACTGGAGGGAAGAAGTGAAAAGAAAGGACCATTTCCTCTGCTCCCCTCAAAGCTAGAGAAAGCTGGCTGCAGGGTCTGGGGACGCTGATGGACCCTCAGAAATGGGCAATGTCAGGCTCTGCAGAGCGAAAGCTGCCTCAGTGAAGGAGCTCCTGGCAAACACAGCTGGAGGCACAGACCCGCACAACTCAGGGAGCAGCCAGCAAGAAACTCAGAGGCCCCAAACCCTGGATGGTGCAGTGTGTAATCTAGGAAGGGAAAAGAGTCTGGTCAGAACCATTAATACAAACACTAGTAATGAAAGTGTTAGTTGCTCAGGTGTGTCCGACTCTTTGTGACCCCATAGACTACTGTAGCCCACTAGGCTCCTCTGCCCATGGGATTCTCTAGGCAAGAATACTGGAGTGGGTTGCCATGCCCTTCTCCGGGGGATCTTCCCAACCCAAGGTCAAACCCACATCTCTTACATTTCCCGCATTGTGGGCAGATTCTTAACTGCCTGGGCCACAAGGAAGCCCTGCTGCTGCTGCTAAGTCGCTTCAGTCGTGTCCGACTCTGTGCGACCCCATAGCCGGCAGCCCACCGGGCTCCCCCGTCCCCGGGATTCTCCAGGCAAGAACACTGGAGTGGCTTGCCATTTCCTTCTCCAATTCATGAAAGTGAAAAGTGAAAAGGAAGTCGCTCAGTCGTGTCCAACTCTTAGTGACCCCATGGACCACAGCCCACCAGGCTCCTCCATCCATGGGATTTTCCAGGCAAGAGTACTGGAGTGGGGTGCCACTGCCTTCTCCAAAGGAAGCCCTAGTAACAGTATTTATTATTTATTTCTATATAGCAAGTGCTGCGCCCCTTATAAGATCTCTTAATCTTTACATCCTCCCTAAGAAATTAATATTCACCTCTCAAAGCAGGGCTTCCCTGGTGGCTCAGAGGGTAAAGTGTCTGCCTGCAATGCGGGAGACCCAGGTTCGATCTCTGGAGATCCCCTGGAGAAGGAAATGGCAACCCACTCCAGCATTCTTGCCTGGAGAATCCTATGGACAGAGGAGCCTGGTGGGCTATGGTCCACGGAGTCTCAAAGAGTCGGACACAACTGAGCGAGTTCACTTTCACTTTCTCAAAGATAAAGTAACTGAGTTGAGAGATGTTAAGGTAGTGACTTGTACAAAGTGTACCTAAGCAGAAGAGTTGGGATTTGAACTGGAGACTTTCTGATGTCGAAGCCCAGGGTCTGAGGGGTCTGGAGGCAGAGCTGAAGTGTCCAGAGGCAAGGTCTGGGCAGAGAAGCTGGGGAGGCATTTCTTCACTATAATTAGGAGAGGGTGGGGAGCATCTTCAGGTTTTTGGCCTGACCCTCTGAACCTGGGCAGAATTCTGGGGGCCAGCCTCCTCATCCCCCGTCTCTTTCTCCTTCCCTGGAAGATGCAGAAACTATAGCCATCAGGCAAATAATCAATGGCCCCTGGAAAAGTCCCATCTGGAAATGTACCTGAGAAATCCCTGAGAGAGAGAGAGAATGTGTGTATGTGTGTGTATTGGGACAATGAAGGCTATTTTGTTCTGAGGCTCACAGATATCTTCCATTAATAATAAGCTCTGCTTGTAAATTTATTAGGAGAACCTGGTATAATTAAAATTCAGAGTTAGGGGGAGGGGAAGCAGGAAGCCTTTGCTTCGTTTCCTTCTTTCAGAGATCCAGGCTAAACTACCGATGGGGATAATTAGTGGAGTCCAAACAGAGAAGGAATTAATGCTCTTGGAAAAGCTGTGATGAGGAGAGACAATGCTGCACTAATTACAGCCGCACCAAAGCTTTGTGACTGGGGGCCTGTTTCCACCATCATTAGAGGATTCAGGGATAAACCGGAGACTAATATGGAGTGTAATAGCTAACAGAGCATTGGCATTAATTTAGGGATTATTTTAGTATTATTATTTTGGTGGATGGTAACTGTACCTTTCTGCCTGGTGGTCAGGACATGTGGCCCCTCTGAATGGAGCAGTCAAGGCTGGGATGATGCGGAGAGGGGCAGACAGAAAGTTGGATTCTTTTTCCTCCCCCTCCATCTCCCTGTTTATACCTGTAACCAGTGATAAAAGAGGTCTGCCTGGTCCTCATGGAGCAAGAAAAACAGTTCAGCCCCCGCATAGAGAGAAGGGAGGGATAAGGTAGTATCATATACCTGGAGAATCCAGAGCTGGATGTACTGCTCACTTCCACTTTTCAGTCCCTCTGCTTCCAGTTCCTAACTGGCTGTGTCCTTCTGTTTTTATTTTTAAATTCCCCCCTCTTTTTCTCCACCTTCTGTTTTTAGGCGTCTTTTCCTAAGTTGGACTAGCAGGGGTGCCACTTAGCTGGGTCAGGACTTTTCTCTTACCCTATGTTCCCCCACCCCCCACCCCACTCCAGACAGTTCTTTGGGAAAGTGAAAGTGTTACTCACTCAGTCGTGTTCGACTCTTTGCAACCCCACGGACTGTAGCCCACCAGGCTCCACTGTCCTTGGAATTCTTCAGGCAAGAATACTGGAGTGGGTTGCCATTTCCCTCTCCAGGGGATCTTCCTGACTCAGGGGTTGAACCTGGGTCTCCCGCATTGCTGGCAGACTCTTTACCATCTGAGTCACCAGGGAAGCCCTACACAGACCTAAAAAAAAACCTGGCCTGATCCACACGCTTCAATCCTAGTCCTCATTATTTTCCATCACACATCATGCCCCAACTCTGTGGACAGGGAGGACACAGTCATGCTAGAACAGTTAGAAAAGAACATATCTTTTGTGCAGAGCTTGGGAGGATGGAACATTCTGTATCTACCATCCCCACTCTTGAAGTTCCCACACAGAGAGAAGGTAACTTCTAGAACTGTAAATCCAAGGGCTCTACAACTCCTAGATCCTTGATCCTGGTTCTAGAATCTTAAAGTCCAAGACACACCATGGTCTGAATATCATCACCATGGGTTCTAAAGGATTCTGTATTGCACTCTTCCCCAGAGAGGGCAAAATCTGCAGAATTCCTTCCTTCCATCAAGGAGTGAGGGACTGACTCAGTTACAGAAACAGAACTTTTTTGTGTGCTTGGATGAAATGCTGTGCATTTAATTTGGCATCACAAGCATGAGAAATATTATCTGTGCTGCAAAAGGCCAACTTCAAAGCCAGGTGGCTGAATCACAGAACATCTCCAGAGTCATTGGAAAAGTGAACAAACATCACATACATCTCATGGCCATAAGTGCACCAGAGAATAATCATTCCTGCCTGCCAACCTGGGAGGGGCAGGGCCTCTCAGGCTCTCTCAACAGATCCTTGCATTTTCTGGAACAACTCTGTACTTCTTACTACCTTGAGAATGCTATCAGAACCGAAGCTATCCACACCTAACACTCTGCAACTTGGCTTATGAAAAAAAAGTTTATTCACCTCCATAAGGCAAAGGACACAAAGAAAGGTGAAGAACTGCCTGCTAGTATCCCTGGGGTGGGGTGGGGTGGGGGGGGTGAGGGCAGGTGGATAGTAAGAAGGAAAGCAGACCCTTTACCTTTAAAGTTTTTAAAGAAAAGATGGGACTTGCTTTTAGCTCAGATAGCAGTGTACAGATGTTTCCAGTTCAGGGTCTGACTGAGATTTCTTGTGCAATTCGTATCACAGACCTTGGCATATAAGAGGGTCCCTGAAAATGATAGTAGAGTCTGAATCTCAGTTGTTGAATCTCAGGGTGTTACTTAAAATCGCATGAGCTGGAGACTTACAGGAGTAGAAAGGCAGAGGAAAACATTCAATGGCAAAGGGATCTGGGACTACTCTCACCACTTGCATTTTTCATGAAACTGCAAACGAAAAGATGCAGTATTTCTCTGAATGGAGAATCTGGACCCAGACAGTTCTGGAATGCAGTTGTTCTGGGATGCCTGGGAGGTGGGATACCTCAGGGCCTTATCCCAAATTCCACAGCATCACCCTAGACTCCGTGCACACCTAAGCCTGCAAGATCCCAAAGCCACACTTAACCATTTTTCTTTTTCCTGCTCTGATCAAGGGTCTTCTTCTGCCTCTCCCATCCCTTTCAGACCCCTCCCCCCACAGCTTGGCCCCAGGGCTTGTGACTCAGCAGCCAAAGTTAAAGTTCCCCAGGGCTGAGAACTCAACCTTGCTTTCTGAAGCAGCCTGCAGGGAAGGCATACTGATTCATCTGGGCCTGCTGGCTCTTACTCCTCAGCCTTCCCTCATCCCCAGCCTGGCCATCCAGGTACCTGTCATTGCAGACTATGGGGTGTCCCTCCGGAGTCAGAACACCAATGCCTCCCTGTATCAGGATGTGTACACATGTATGCCAGCTGCCCCCCACTCTTAGCATTTCTGCTCTGAACAGACAGGAGGAACAGTCTCCATCCAGAACTCGACAGGTGTGTTCTCACCTTGAATTAGCCCCTTTAGGGTCTGAGGGGGTCAGAGCAAGCATTAAGAAACCCATTGGAGAAGGATCATTGGAGCAAAGAAGGGAAGGGAGCTGGAGAGGCAGGCAAGAAGAGACTCCCTGACTTGGGGAAAATTGTGTGTCTGACAGGCATAGGGAGTTGGGTAGTGCAGGAGGTGATGGCACCTGAGAACCAAAATCTGATAATACTTACTGGGCCTAATATGTTCAGAGATTCTTCAAGAAGAATCAACCTCCACTACCGTACCACCCTCTAAAAGTTCTTCTGCATATCTAACCTCAGTCCTTTCTGCTGCAGTAATCAGCTCATTGATTAAACACTGCCAGGACCGAGTTGGGGGGAGCAGCGCCCCCTACAACCCACACAGAGCCGAAGTGGGCTCCACCCGCCCCACGGTTGGACACAGCCCCCTGACGCTCACAAGCCTCCCCCAGGCCCACTACTCCGCTCCCTCTCCCCTATTCCCCAGCAGCCCTGTTCCTAACCTAGGACCTAGCTACATCTCCGACCTTTAACCTCAAGTGAAAACAGGGCCTGGAACCTACGGCCTCTGGAGCGCTTACCCCACCTGTACCTCCTCCCAGAACCGCGGCTCCAGTCCCCGCTTCTGGTCCCAGGAGAAGAGCGTGGAGATAAAATTCCCGCCTCTCGGGCCCCCTCCTCGCTCTCCCGCGCGGATGATGCGCCGCCGCGGGGCGACCCCAGCGAACCTCTAGGCCCAGCGCCACGGGGGTCAGGGTTGGGGTACAAGGAGGGGTGGAGTCTGTGGAGCCTAAGGAACCCCGGAGCCCGGGTCCCTGCAGGACCTCCCCACCCCCACTCCGTATTCTCTCTCGGGGTTTCACACTGCCCCCAGCCTCTCCCCGCCGCCCGTTACTCCCTCCCGCCCAGGACCCTCCAGACATCGGGATCCGGACAAAGAAGCCCGGCTGCCGGGGGCGAGCGCGGCCGCGCGGCGCGGGTGAGGCAGGTAAATACCCGCGGCGGGCCGGCCGCCGCGCCGCCCACCCTCCCGCGGTTCCCGCCGCCAGGGCGCGACACGCCATTCCCGCTGTCGCGACTCCCGGGAGACGCCGCAGTTGCGCGCCAGGCCCGGGCCCCGCGGGGCTCGCGCTCCGGACTCACCGGCCCCGGCGAGCTCGACCCGGCTCGGGCTCCCTCCTGGGCTCGGCAGCCGCCTGGGACTGCGTCCGGCGCAGGGTCCGCGCCGTTCGGGCAGGAGGCGCCCGCTTGGCGAAGTCGGCAAGAGACACCGGCTCCGTCGCTCATCGGCCCCGAGTCCGAGTGAGTCAGAGAGAGACCGAGGGAGCGAGTTATAGGGGTGGGGAGCGGGGGGTGCGGCGGGGAGGATGCCGAGACACCCTCCCCCACCCCGCCCCCCGCCCCCCAGCGGAGACGCAGAAAGCCACTCGCAGTCGGAGACGCCCGGACACAAAGACCTCGTGCCAGGCGCAGACCCAAGTTTCTCCCTGAGAGACCCAGGGGGCTGGGGCCGCGTTCCCCGAGAGATCAGATAAACTGACGGGACAGACCGACAGACGCACCCAGGGACCTTGACAGCCTCCGAAGAGACGAGTTACTTCCTCAGCCGGCATGTCCCTGGTCTCCTGCTTGCTCCACGGACCCCCTCCCCGGGAAGATCGCCCGCGGGGCAAGCAGAGAGAGCAAAAGGGAAACTGAGGCCCCTCGGGGAGCCGCATCCTGGGAGCCCGGCTTTCCGCGGGGCCCCGCAGAGTCACACAGGCTTGAGCAGAGGGTATTCTCTCCCTCCCGGATCCCCTTCGCGGCTCTATGTCCTGCGAGCGATGGCCAGGGCACTAGCTGGGGCTGGATCCGAATCCAGAATCCTGAGCTAGAGTTCTCCACCTAAGCTCCGGGGTTCCCGAAGCTGGGGCTTTGAGGAGCAGGGACAGCTAGGGCGAGACTCCAGGAAGGGAAGGGGCCTCTGCTTTCCTGTTACCTGAGTCGGCAGCGCTCGGACTCCGCTCTGGGGGCTCTAGCTCGAAGCTCCGACAAGTCTCCACGTCCAGCCCGAGAGGGGGCGGCCGGGCCCGGCACAGAGAGGCCAGGACCGCGAGCGCCGCCTGGCACCGAGGCTCCCGGGTCCCCCGCACCCCACTCATGCCCCGGACACCGCAGCCCTTCAAGCAGCCGCCGGAACCCGCGCCGCGGCCGGACTGGGGCGGGGCAAGGCGGCCCCAAGAAGACCCTCCCCGCAGCGGCCCCCTCCGGCTCCGTTCGGCTTTTAATCACTTCCCCGCAGGGTCTCCGCCCCTCACGTGGCATCCCGCGGCAGCTGGCAAGTCTGGCGCCTCACGGCCGCCCCCTCTACACTCAGCGACCGGTCTGAGTCCGGGCGGTTCAAGGCGGAGGGACCGAGTTGTCCCGCATTCTGGAGGGTTCAATACCTGGGAAAGAGCCTAGGATCCGGCTCCGCATTCACGGCCTGGTGTGACCTTGGGCCTCCCTGAACCTCAATTTTTCCTCTCTGTGAAAGGGGTACAAATGAAAACGAGTGCTTCACGGGCTGCGGGGAGATATAAAGACAGTGTTTGTGAAAACACTGGGTAAATTGCCACATGCCACACAAGTGGCAACGAAATGGAGAAACCTGTTCTAGAAAGATGGATGACCCTGCTAGGAGTGGGAGGACCTTGGCCAAGGTTCCTAATCGGGGAAGTTAGTCAGACTTGCCCCCTGTCCCAGCTTCGAAGGCAGAAGACCCCAAGACTGTGGGGCGATGTGAACTGCAAAAAGACTTTCTGAGCCCCGCATTCCTGCTGTCCGCGGTACCCGCACGTTGCTATGGCGACGGGAGGCAGCGGCCGTCTCTCTCCATGGCAACCGGAAGGGAAAGTTTCTGGCGAATAAGAACGGGGGGCGTTTCAAGAGGGCCCTCGGTTCCCGCCAGACCCATCTCCCCGCTTCGGTGTAACACTACCGATGTTACGCTTGCTGTTAAGCATAACAAGAGCCAAAAAGACCGAAAATTAAACGGAAAGATTGAGAGGCTAGACTGGGCAGAACTCCCCTCTCGGAACTGTGGCGTAAGGTCCAGAAGCAGGTTGACTGAGGGGGCTCTTAGGTGCCCCTTTCAACCTGGAGGTCTGTGGACAGCCGCCAGGCCCCTGCGGGGCCTCTCACAAAAATCTTGCATTCTCGGCTGGTCGGCGGGTGGGCCTCTTCCTCTGTGGGGTTCACCCGAAACTGCAGGTTCAAGTCTCTTTGCCTTCCCGGAGCTGAAAAGGAAACTTTAGCTGCAGTCTCTGAAAGCCAGGGGACTGGTGTGTATCCGGGTGGCGGGTGCAGGAGGAAGGTCTTTCCTCCTAATTAACACGCTAATTGGAAGTGGCTCCTGCAGTGACTCACTTCCCGGAGAGAGGAGATTCGGAGCCCCAGCTCCTGGCGGTCTCCGTCGTGCGCCATCTGAGCTAGCCGGCCCTTGACAGCCCTGGGCAGCTAGTGCCCCAGGTACGGAGGGTCAAGACGATGCTTGAGTGGACCCAGGCAAACCGCCTGCGCTTCCTAGCTCTGTCCATGGTGCTGAAGGCTCCGTTGATGCAACTGGTGGCATGGGCACCCCATTAGGAGAGGGAGGTATGCCGGGCAATTGCGGCGGGTTCGAAGCTTCCACTCTGGCTTCAGGAGCTTGCGACAGGGGAGGACTTGGAAGGCTGGCGGGAGTGACTGAGAAGACACGATCCCGGCCACACAATGCAATCCAGGCCACCTTCCTGTGAGAGGTGCTCAGTTGCAGTGCCAGGAACGAGTGAGGCTGTGGAGTCCCCATTCTCCTCCCAGTGCTTTAAGAACCCACCTGAGGAGCCCAGAGGTCCCATCAGTTTTCCCTCCACCACCTGGAGAGACTGGAGCTCAGAGGCCCCTTGTCACACACTCATTAGCAATTTCTGAGGGAGTAGGTTTGTATTTATATAAAATAACAAATGGAGATTAACCGCTCTTTGCTCCTGTTTATGGCAGCTCTGTTACTCAGCAGCAAATTCTCCCTCCCCTTCTCCAGTTCCTGGGGAAATTTGCAGAACAAAGCGCCTTGTTTTGCCTTTGCAGAGAATGAAAAAAAACATTGGTCCGTTCCAAGGGCCCAGGCCTGTGATGCAGGGAAATCAATATTTTGCTATACAACGAGTGGGGGAATTTGCATCTAAACTGAAGGCAAAGGAGGCTGTTCGGAGCAGAGCAGGTGGCAGAAACCGAGAATTAACAGATAATTTCTCATTGTTCCCGGATTCTGCCTCCACACTCGGCAGGCAGCTCTGCAGCGTCTCTGGCGCCCCGGCGGCAGCTCCGGACCTGGCATTTCTCAACCATACGGGGAGAAAAAGGTTCGCCCTGACAGGGCTGTGGGCAGAGGGCTCAGGCTCCCCGTTCAGTCAATAACTATTGAATTTGGACTGTGTAAGTGATCGTGTGTGTGTATGAGAGTGATAAGAGAGACAGAGATAAGAGAAAGAGAGACACAGGGAGAGGCAGAGGATGAGAGGGACATGCAGCGAGACAGATATAAGAGAGAGATGAAGAGAACAGAGAGACACAGAACTGGCATGTATATAAAGGGGCCCATAAAGAAACACTGCTTCAGAAAGAGAGATAAAAGAGAAAAGTAGTTATTTAATAATTCTTACATTAAGAGAAAAGCTCTGCCCTAGTTGTCATCTTCCTGCCCTCTCCCCACAGTTAATTGCTGATACATTCGTTCACATAACCAGCCACAAAGTAGAAAGAAAAAATCCTCATGTAAAAATGGGACTCTTTCCTCTTTAGAATCCTTTTAGACTGCAAGCCCACTCCCAAAACACATCTAGGTTTCTTTCCATATGAAAAGACTAAATTCAGACTCCAGAGTCCTATTCAGACCCGGGTAGGGAAGGAGAGAAAGAAGTGAAATTGTTATCCCTCAACTTTTTTTTTTTAATTTTTATTTTTACTTTATTTTACTTTACAATACTGTATTGGTTTTTGCCATACATTGACATGAATCCGCCACGGGTGTACATGCAATCCTGAACCCCCCTACCACCTCCCACCCCATATCATCTCTCTGGATCATCCCCGTGTATCCCTCAACTTTTATCTCTCAGAAGAAGATTATTCTTTGTCCTCTCTTTGGCTTGCAGGATCTTCTTTCCCTGACCAGGGATCCAACCCACACCCCCTGCAGTGGAAGTTCAGAGTCTTAACCATGGACTGCCAGGGAAGTCCCAGGAAGACATTCTAAATTTTTGGGTTAAAGATGGGAAAGTGAAGGAGGTGCAGAGCCAGCAAGGCATAGGCAAACAAGGGCACAGAGTTGTGCCCCAGGGGCTGGGTCCCAAGGCTGGTGCACCAAACCAGCCCTGGGGCAGTCATGCTCCCGTAAGAGCCTTGGTTTCTTTATTGACAAGATGACTAAGTGGGATGAGAAGCTCTTTGAGGCTTCTTCTAGCAACCACACTCTAGGATTTTGCAGGAGAGGAAAGGAGAAAGCTGAGCAGGGAAAAGAAGGAGGGAGTGAGGTTTTTCTGGCTCTGAAGAAGAGGGTGAGTTTAAAATGTCCAGACTCACTTTGGGCTTCTCCTCCCTCGTTACTCTCATTCCTGTACAGTCATGGCTGGAGCATTGTAAACCGGATTCCCCCCACTCCATAGGCCAGACTGCTCAGAAGCAAGAGAAGGGGGTGGAGGTGAGGCAAGAGGCAAAGTGAGAGGAGGTTTGAGGCAAAAGCCAGTGGCCTCCCACTCCTATGCTCTACTCTGATCAGAAATAACTGACGTACACTTCCCCTGCCCCCCACCCCAAGTCTCTTAGGCAGTGGCCTGACTGCCCTTGGAAACTTCCCACCCTGCTCCGAGCTGCAGTGTCCTGTTGAGTTATGCTACAAACAAAATAAATTAAAATAAAATAATAATTTCTAAAAAATTAAACCTCAGTAGGAAATTGCTAATGCTGTAGGCGGGAAGAATGAGCTCTTTTGACATGAGCCGATGTGTCATATTGTCTTTCCATCTCAATGCAATTTCTAAATAGGGAACCCTTTCCCCATTCCCTCCTCCCCTCCATACCCCCAGCAGAGATGTAAAGGGAGCAGTCTGACATTCATGGATCCAGAGAAACAGACACAAGCAGACCCACTGCTTTGCCAAGCAGATTGGAGCTGAGAGGACTCTGACCCACCCTTGAGGACCACTGATCTCCTCTCTCCACCTCTCCCATCTCCTGCTTACTGAAGCATCTGGCCACTTTTGTGAAGGTTTTCAGTTTTCTCTAAGAAAACAGACATTAGCTCAACCTGTTCCGCTGGTGAAGAATTAAGTTGATGTCCTGAATTGGGGAGTGGGAGTAACTTTATACCATTATTTGGAACACATTCTTCCATGGAATCCCAATGGGGTTTCTGACAAAACAGCTTATCAGTATTTCCAGCAGATGTCACCCTGTACCCCTCACCCCCACACCAACATAGCAACTCTAGGCAAAGCTCTGTGACTTCTGCAAACCTTGCCCTTCCAAGCCATTATAAGAGTTTCCAGGAATTCCCCCTTGCCTGAAAGATAGAGAAGACTTTGCAGAGCTCTAAGTCAATGCCCAGGTGTTTCTGAGAGTCCAGTCTTACTTTTATTTTAAGAAAGGTCCTCAACAATTCAAGCTATCTAAAGTGAAAGTGAAAGTCACTCAGTTGTGTCCGACTTTTTGTGACTCCATGGACTATACAGTCTACGGAATTCTCCAGGCCAGAATACTGGAGTGGGTAGCCTTTCCCTTCTGCAGGGGATCTTCCCAACCCAGGGATCAAACCCAGGTCTCCTGCATTGCAGGTGGATTCTTTATTAGCTGAGCCACAAGGGAAACCCAAGCATACTGGAGTGGGTAGCCTATCCGTTCTCCAACAGCTCTTCCCAACCCAGGAATCGAACCAGGGTCTCCTGTATTGCAGGCAGATTCGTTTCCAACTGAGCTATGAGGGAAGCCACCTCAAACTACCTAAACCAAGGGTTTATTTGCCCCTCTCTCATTCCTTCCTAGGTGGCGCTAATGGTAAAGAACCTGCCTGCCAATGCAGGAGACAGAGACATGAGTTCAATCCCTGGGTTGGGAAGATCCCCTAAAGAAGGGTATGGCAACCCACTCCAGTATTCTTGCCTAGAGAATCCCATGGACAGAGGAACCTGGCAGGCTATATATAGTCCATAGGGTCACACAGAGTCGGACACAACTGAGCAACTAACACTTGTATGCCAAAGCAGTCTGGGAACCAGGAAAGCAGATACAGGTTCAAGGTCAGAAATCATCATCTGTAATCCAGACCACCTGACCTGCCTCTTGAGAAATCTATATGTAGGTCAGGAAGCAACAGTTAGAACTGGACATGGATCAACAGACTAGTTTCAAATAGGAAAAGGAGTACATTAAGGCTGTATATTTCACCCTGCTTATTTAACTTATATGCAGAGTACATCATGAGAAATGCTGGGCTGGATGAAGCACAAGCTGGAATCAAGATTGCCGGGAGAAATATCAATAACCTTAGATATGCAGATGACACCACCCTTATGGCAGAAAGTGAAGAAGAACTAAAGAGCGTCTTGATGAAAGTCAAAGAAGAAAGTGAAAAAGTTGGCTTAAAGCTCAACATTCAGAAAACGAAGATCATGGCATCTGGTCCCATCACTTCATGGGAAATAGATGGGGAAACAGTGGAAACAGTGGCTGACTTTATTTTGGAGGGCTCCAAAGTCACAGCAGATGGTGATTGCAGCCATGAAATTTAAAGATGCTTGCTCCTTGGAAAGAAAGTTATGACCAACCTAGACAGCATATTCAAACGCAGAGACATTACTTTGCCAACAAAGGTCCGTTTAGTCAAGACTATGGTTTTTCCAGTGGTCATGTATGGATGTGAGAGTTGGACTATAAAGAAAGCTGAGCACCGAAGAATTCATGCTTGAGCTGTGCTGTTGGAGAAGACTCTTGAGAGTCCCTTGGACTGTAAGGAGATCCATCCAGTCCATCCTAATGTCCTGGGTGTTCATTGGAAGGACTGATGCCGAAGCTGAAACTCCAATACTTTGGCCACCTGATGCGAAGAGCTGACTCATTGGAAAAGACCCTGATGCTGGGAAAGATTGAGGGCAGGAAGAGAAGGGAACTATAGAGGATGAGATGGTTGGATGGCATCACTGACTCAATGGACATGAATTTAGGTAGGCTCTGGGAGTTGGTGATGGACAGGGAGGCCTGGCGTGCTGCAGTTTATGGGGTCCCAAAGAGCCAGACACAACTGAGCGATTGAACTGAACTGAACTGAAAGCAGTTTTAGAGCTGGAACTAACCATGGTGAGCCTAGGGCGCTCTCTGCATTACCTGAGTAGTGAGAATGATATTGGAGGGGAAGGGCTAGGAAAGAAACCAAGTTCACACTGACTTTGTGTAGAAGAAAGAGCATGGGTTTTGGAGCCAGATAGACCTGGGTTCAGCTCTTGGCTCTGTGACTTACCAACTGTATCACTGGAGGCACTGTATCTTAGCTCTCTGAACCTCAACTTTTTCATCTGTAGATTGAGAAATATAAGGTCTGCTTTATAGTATACAAGGATTAAATGCCTGGAGTTAAATGCTTATTTTTTTATGGCTGATTCATGGCAAGTGTTCAAACAACAGTTCCTACCCCTTCTTCTTTCTGTCAGACCATAGAGGGAAAGCCAGCAGGAGCATTGGCTAGAGATTAACCCATAAACTGAAGATTGCCAAGAGAAAATTTCTCTCATTTAATTTTTTTTTTTTTGGCTGTACCAGATCTTCATGTGGTGTGCAGGATCTTTTCCCTGACCAGGGATTGAACCCAGGCCTTCTGCATTGGGAACACAGACTCTTAACCATTGAACCACCAGGGAAGTCCCCTCTCTCATTTAATTTTATAACAGCTCTAAGGCTAGAATGTAAGGGTGCTAGTAGTCCATTTGGTGAATGAGGAAATTAAGGAACTGGTCCCTGGTCACACAAGCTAAGAAGTAGCAGATAACTGGAATCTGGGCCTTCTAATCCCTGGTGAGGGTATGAATAATTTTTTCTTTTACAAAAAAGTTATAATATTTTTAAATTGACTTCATAATAAAGAAAAAGTACTTGGAAAGAAATTGCAGAGCAGTGAAAGATTCACTCCTGTCTCTTTGCAAAGGTCTTGGTCCTCTGACCTTAGTCATCCAATTACTCCTTGGACCCAGTTGCTGGTCTAGAGAAAACAGTATCATTGATGAAACACAGGGCTCGGGCCAGACAGCTTCATGGCTTGGGACATGCTTGGCTGCTCCGCTCTTGACAGAGACAAGACTCCTCTGAGGGCAGCTTAGGGAGTCTCTGCTGCAGCTGGCTTGTGTCCTGTGGTCATAGCTCAGCTTCCAGGAAGGGCCAAGTCAAGATTCTTATAAGACCAGGACCCCAAAGACTGGAATCATCCCCCAGGAGCCTGGAGGGGGTTTGTAATCTCAGGACTCTGGCTGTTCCACTAATGAAAAGAAACCAGATAAAATGCCAAAACTAATTAAAGTGACAAATCCACAAAAGGTCCTGTCAAAACTAGAAAGTCTTAATCCTTGATTTCAACAGAACCCAAGCAGGAGGACTCAACAGAGTGAGTTTTGGGTCAGGGGCCCACCACCCCCTGTGCAATTGAAGGGTTGTATCCCCTGAAGAGAACAAATCTGTTTCCTAAATTGTAGCCTCCATCCATTCAGTAAAATAAAAATCCTTTTTTATCCCAGCTCCCAAGCCTCATCTATGTGTCTCTGTTTGCTAGAAGTGCCATGAATGACTTTCCTGACTCAGCCCCCACCTTCATGCCTACTCCTGTACATTTGTAAACTGGTACAGTTTACACAACACGCTCTTGGATGTTGTCTCACTTCATACCTGCAACAGCCCTAAGAAGTGGATATAATTATCTTTCTTTTACAAGGTGAGTTCTCAAGAGAAGCTAAAAATAACTGTCTCAGGATCACACTAGCAAGTGGCAGCGCCAGAACTTGAGCCTGTGTTTTCATATCACTCATTGATTCGGCATTTATTGAGATCCTACTAAGATCCAGTTCTGTACCAGGCACCTGAGATACAGTCCCATGCTGTTTCCCGTAAGCACTGGCCTCCAACCACACACAGCATGCACAGCCCTCAGCCTGTGATGGGCTCTGTCCTGGGAGAATGCCCATAATCACAGTGGAGAGAGGCCACACGTGAAATTGGTTTAAAATGAGTTCTTTGACCTCTTTGCTGCAGAGGTGCCCAGGCCCACATCGACTGTGAAATTCTGTTCTGTGGCATGATTCCCTCTGGATCGCTTTCCTCTCCTGATTCTCTCCCTCTCTCGTCTGCCTCCTTCCAACCCTTCCTTTTTCTCCAGGGTTCAACTCTCATCCGTTCTTCTGTCCCTGCATATTCTCTTGAGTGATCTCATCTACTCTGAGGGCTTTAAATACTAAATAATACTAACAGTATCAAACACTAAGATTTATTGTGTTTCAAAATCTATGTTGCTTGCTTAATATGTGCTGGGCTGTGCCTAGTTGCTCAGTCATATCTGACTCTTTGCGACCCCACGGACTGTAGTCCGCCAGGCTGCTCTGTCCGTGGGGATTTTCCAGGCAAGAATACTGGACTGGGCTGCCCTGCCCTCCTCCAGGGGATCTTACCAACCCAGAGATTGAACCCAGGTCTCCCGCATTGTAGGTGGATTCTTTACCATCTGAGCCACCAGGGAAGCTGCTTAATATGGATTGCATCATTTAATTCTTACAACAACCCTATTATTATCTGCAGTTCCTGATGAACTATGGAATGAGGTTCATGACATTGTACAGGAGACAGGGATCAAGACCATCCCCATGGAAAACAAATGCAAAAAAGCAAAATGGCTCTCTGGGGAGGCCTTACAAATAGCTGTGAAAAGAAGAGAGGCGAAAAGCAAAGGAGATAAGGAAAGATATAAACATCTGAATGCAGAGTTCCAAAGAATAGCAAGAAGAGATAAGAAAGCCTTCTTCAGTGATCAATGCAAAGAAATAGAGGAAAAGAACAGAATGGGAAAGACTAGAGATCTCTTCAAGAAAATTGGAGATACCAAGGGAACATTTTTGCAAAGATGGGCTCGATAAAGGACACAAATGGTCTGGACCTAACAGAAGCAGAAGATATTAAGAAGAGGTGGCAAGAATACACAGAAGAACCATACAAAAAAGATCTTCACAACCCAGATAATCATGATGATGTGATCACTAATCTAGAGCCAGACATCTTGGAATGTGAAGTCAAGTGGGCCTTAGAAAGCATCACTACGAACAAAGCTAGTGGAGGTGATGGAATTCCAGTTGAGC
>NW_024070212.1:27799798-27861171 GCF_014754425.2 Oryx dammah | reverse complement strand
GGTTTCTAAGGCCCACTTGACTTCACATGGCAGGATGTCTGGCTCTAGCTTAGTGATCACATCATCATGATTATCTGGGTCGTGAAGATCTTTTTTGTATGGTTCTTCTGTGTATTCTTGCCACCTCTTCTTAATATCTTCTGCTTCTGTTAGGTCCAGATCATTTCTGTCCTTTATCGAGCCCATCTTTGCATGAAATGTTCCCTTGGTATCTCTAATTTTCTTGAAGAGATCTCTAGTCTTTCCCATTCCGTTCTTTTCCTCTATTTCTTTGCATTGATCGCTGAAGAAGGCTTTCTTACCTCTTCTTGCTATTCTCTGGAACTCTGCATTCAGATGCTTATATCTTTCCTTATCTCCTTTGCTTTTCGCCTCTCTTCTTTTCCCAGCTATTTGTAAGGCTTCCCCAGACAGCCATTCTCAGCATTGCTTTTTTGCATTTGTTTTCCATGGGGATGGTCTTGATCCCTGACTCCTGTACAATGTCATGAACCTCATTCCATAGTTCATCAGGCATTCTATCAGATCTAGGCCCTTAAATCTATTTCTCACTTCCACTGTATAATCATAAGGGATTTGATTTAGGTCATACCTGAATGGTCTAGTGGTTTTCCCCACTTTCTTCAATTTGAGTCTGAATTTGGTAATAAGGAGTTCATGATCTCAGCCACAGTCAGCTCCTGGTCTTGTTTTTGTTGACGGTATAGAGCTTCTCCATCTTTGGCTGCAAAGAATATAATCAGTCTGATTTCAGTGTTGACCATCTGGTGATATCCATGTGTAGAAGAAGGTGAAGTTGAACGGTTCTATGCAGACCTACAATACCTTTTAGAACTAACACCCAAAAAAGATGTCCTTTTCATTATAGGAGACTGGAATGCAAAAGTAGGAAGTCAAGAAACAGCTGGAGTAACAGGCAAATTTGGCCTTGGAATGCGGAATGAAGCAGGGCAAAGACTAATAGAGTTTTGCCAAGAAAATGCACTGGTCATAGCAAACACCCTCTTCCAACAACACAAGAGAAGCCCTTACTCACTCAGTCATATCTGATATCTTGGCAACCCCAGGGACTGTAGCCTGCCAGGCTCCTCTGTCCGTGGGGATTCTCCAGGCAAGATCACTGGAGTGGGTTGCCATGCTTCCTCCAGCGGATCTTCACAACCCAAGGACTGAACCCAGGTCTCCCACTCTGCAGGCAGATTCTTTACCATCTGAGCTACCAGGGAACCTTGGCTCCACATTCTGGAAATCCTGTTCTTGGACCAGGAGCCTGATCTCTTCTGCCTGGTTTCTCCTAGGAGCTGTTGCAGATTCCTGCTACCACTCTATGTTGTGCTTCTAAGAGGAATGTCTCCATCCCTTAATGGCCCTACCCAAATGAAGACAGAATTTTATTTCTTTTCTCTATTTTAGATGATATAAAAAGTTTTGTGTAGTTAGATTCTCAAAGCAGAGCCTCTGATCACAGTTACCACACTTAAGCCAGAAAGAGTGCGTGCATGGCGTTGACACTCACAGAGCTCCTGGGCTTGTGGGGTTGAGCCAGTAGGGCTGGGGGCTCAGGGGTCATCAGCAAAATGGCAGGAATGAGTCCTTCCCATACAGTGAATGCTTCCTGACATTCACTGTAGGCTCTGCAGTGGCAGTTCATGGGTTTCTTGTGCAGTAATCAACCAGAGAGTCCAAAGCTAAAGGCCACCAGGACCAGAGCAGGAGCCAAGGCCCCCACTGTAGACCAAGAATGCCAGAGGCCAACAGGGGTAGGGTCAACACATAGCAGGCTGGGCCCCAGGCAAGTGCCACAGACACTTACGAATGTTCACAACTCGCCTTTACGGGGAGGTGGTGTTGAGCTATGTGGTTGAGTGGTTTAAGCAAGATGAGAGTTTAGGGCCGAGCAGAAAGCTTCCTTTCCTTCCAGCCACTGCCCATCTGTGGATGAACTGATCAGGCTACACTGACCTCTCTAATCAAAACATGAAATAAATAGGACCACAGTAAACTTTCACCTGCTTCCCAAGTGGCTCAGTGGTAAAGAATCCACCAGCATTGCAGGAGACGCAGGAAACATGGGTTCAATTCCTGGGTCAGGAAGATCCCCAGGAGAAGGAAACGGCAACCCACTCCAGTGCTCTCACCTGGAGAATTCCATGGACAGAGGAGCCTCGAAGTCTACAGTCCATGGGGTCACAAAAGAGTTGGACATGTCTTAGTGACTAAACAACAACAAACTGTCACCCAGAGAATTGGATGACCTCCATCTCAGCCCAAGACAGATGTCACTGGGCAAGACCCAGCAGAAGTTAAGAGCAGGGGCCTTGGAATTAGTCAGAGATGGTTATAAATTCTGGGGATCTGGTTAATTCAGTGTATATAAATCACCTCACCCCCCATTTAACCTCCTTTGCCTCTTCTATAAGAGGGGATAATATGGCCACCTGCTAGAACTATCAGGAGGATTGAATGTGGTAATACCTGGGAAAGACTTATCATACAGTAAGTGGTTATTAAATGGTAGCTCTCTGATGATTATTCAGACTCAGTAAGTGATTACTGAGTGAGCTCAAATACAAGAGGATGGCCTTGACAAAGTGCCTTATTCCAGATGCCCAACTGAACACATTAACCACATAGGAACAGTCATTTTAACAGTCACATTAACCACCTGAGGAACAGATTGTCCTCAGGTCCAGCAGGAGTACTCTGCCCCCAGGTAATGCAGGCAGATGTCTTTGCAGGACTGGAAATCTTCAGATGGTCCCTTTTCCTCAACATTGAGATAGGCACTAGTGGAGGAGGGGGCTACTGGTTAAGTCAAGCCTTTGACATGAATTATGAATCGGTGACCTTTCCCAGCTTAATTACTCCCTCTGCTGGGTGGTCCAGGCTCCGGTGCTACGTCCACAGGGGGCAAATTTTGCTCACAGTCAGCAAAGCCCAGAGCATGGAGCTTCTGCTTTCATCCACTCTGGTTTGTGCAGCTATTTCTGTGGGAGGAAAGTTCTCTCACTGTGATGAAGGTCACGCCCTAGGTCAGTAGCTGGCCCCCTTTGGGCTCTCCTAATCCCTTGACCTTTGCAGAATCAGCTTATCATTCTTTTAAGCTTGATATCATTGCCAGTTCATTTTTTAAAAGTTGAACCTGAAGGTTATTAACGAAGCTGAGATACTAATAGATCTGTGGGTTCTTGAACTGCTGCATAGAAACAAGCACATTCAGACAAAAAATTCACAGGGCACTCCATGGCCCTCTGGGACCTGAGGGGGATTCTGTTAGTTTGCAGCTTTGAGAGGAAAGAACCAAGATGTTGAATTTTTTTTTTTAACTAGAAAAGTTCAAATATATGTGAGAGTAAAACGAAATTCCATGCACTTTCCCCCTGGCCTCAAAGATTATCAACATCCTCCCAATCTTGTTTCATCTATTCCCCCAACTCTTAACTTTCCTAAAGTATTTTGAAGCAAATTACAGATATTATGTCATTTCACCTGTAAACCAATTCTTCTGCATGTGCTTCTAATAAAACCATATATATTAAGCATACATAATGAAACTAACAAAATAATAATTTTTAGTATTACTCAAGCCATGTTCAAATTACCCTGTGGTCTGAAAAATAATGTCTTTTTATAGTTGCCTTGTTTCAATTAGGATCCAAAGTGGTTGGTTTTCAATGACTTTCTCTATTTAAAGTTGATGATCTGATAGAATGACCTAGAGAAAAGTCCGGTAGTCATTAACATAGGGTAAGGCTGGAGACATGGGGGAAAATTTGCATTTTTCAAAGACAAGTCTTGAGTCCCAGAAAATTGTTTTATGGTTGGGCTGTTGGGGAGTGTGTCCTGGAGCCTTGGGAGCAGAGATACTCCTTTGGCACAGAATCAGTTTAATAGCCATCTTCTGGGGTAAGTATCACATGATTACTGCAAACTGGGCTGGGGGCTTTGCCAGAGCCTTTGTGCTGCTCCTGTCTCACAAGTTGCATGTGTGTCGTCCATTCGTGGATTTAAAAGATGGTTATGGGCATGTGTTCTGAGCTGAAAGCTGAGGGAACAGACAAGGAGCAGACACAGACTGGGTGCTACAGGGGCTCACCACAAGAAATGTCTTAAGCCCTTTGGCAAGTGTGTGCAAAGAGCAGAGGGAGCCACTGTGTCTGCTGAGAGGCGGAAGATTTCCAGAAGGGGCCACACTGAACTGATTCTGGAGGTTTTGAAGTTTCCAAGAGGATCAATAAGTCAATCTCCAGATCTTAAGTCAGAAACCGACTTGGAAATCAGAAAATCAAATATCTACTTTATTACAGGTGAAGCTGAATTGGGGTTCTCAATAAAGAAGGCTTAGCACTGAAGAATCAATGATTTTGAATTGCAGTCCTGGAGAAAACTCTTGAGAGTCCCTTGGACTGTAAGGAGATCAAACCAGTCGATCCTAAAGGAAATCAACCCTGAATATTCATTGGAAAGACTGATGCTGAAGCTTAAGCTCCAATATTTTGGCCACCTAATGTGAAGAGCCATCTCATTGGAAAAGACCCTGATGCTGGGAAAGATTGAGGGCAGGAGGAGAAGAGGTAACAGAGGATGAGATGGCTGAATGGCATCACCGACTCAATGGATATGAGTTTGAGCAAACTCCAGGAGATAGTGAAGGACGGGGAAGCCTGGTATGCTGCAGTCTATGGGGCTGCAAAGAGTTGAACACGACTTAGTGACTGAACAAGAACAATAAACTGAATTAGAGAAAACAGCTTAGATCCAAGTCCTGAAAGGCTACCTGCTCCTTATCCTGAGTGATTTTAGGCTAAATGCAATAGGGAAGTGTTGAGGATGTAGAGAACAGAATGCAACATTAAAGAAATAACAGGCAGTTTGTAAAATGCAATTGTAAACAGGTCAGAGCTTCATTAGAGTGGACCCTGGAAAGTGACATTGGGAAGTTTATCTTAGCATGGGCCAGGAGCAGCTATGGATCCTCAGTTCAGGGAGGTCTCACAGGTGAAGAGAGAAGAAGGCTGCCAGTTCAGTCTGTGGCCTCAGTGTCCTTGCTCAAGGTGCTATCCTGGCTTAGGGACCCTGCCTAAAACCTTTCAACCATGTCCTGCCCCTCACACACTCTTCTTTATGAAAGCTTCTCTTGCATCAGTTTTTGCTCTCCATGTTAATCTGTGCAGAACCTCCCACCTACACTGCACTCAATGATTACAGTGGAGGGCCTAGTACTTCCCACAGGATCTTCCACATTATACAAGTACTTGTTGCCAATGATGTTATCTCCCACAGACTTCTGGATGTAAGTGATTAGGTTAAGATGAGGTCATGGGAATGGGGCCCCTGAGATGGGATTAGTGCCCTTATAAGAAGAAGAAAGCACCAGAGCATGCTCGCTCTCCCTCTACCATATGAGGATATAGCAGGAAGGCCACTGCCTATAAGCCAGGAATAAAGCCTTTACCAGGAACTGAGTCACCCAGCACCTCAATCGCGGACATTGTAGCTTCTAGACCTTTGAGAAAGGAACGTTTTCTTTTAAGTCGCCCAGCCTCTGGCATTTTTAAAGCAGCAGCCTGAGCTGAGACAAGTGGAAGGCTTGACAATGACTCCATGGGTGGAGTGGTTGGAAGAAAACATGATTGGGGGCATATAAGAGTGAGTAGTTGTGCGGTTGTGGAAATTACGAATATGGTCGTTTTTCAAGGAGTTTTGCTATAGAGGGGCACAGAGAAAGGAGGCGAAGATTGTGGTATCAAGGGATACCTTTATTTTAAGATGAGAGATATTCCAGCATGTTTGTATGCTGATAAGGATGAGCCAGGAGGGAGGGGAAAGTGACGATGCAGCAGAAAGAGGAGTCTGTGCAGGAATGATGACCTTGAGCGGGAGTGGAAGAGGTCCAGTGCTCAGGGAGAGGGCTTGGCCTCTTACGGCCGCATGGCCTCCCCGAACCTGGTAACAGGAAGGAGACAGGAGGGAGATGGACTCCATGCATTCATCGTGAAGCCTGGTAGATGGACATAGCCATGGGAATTTCTATTCTTTAATGATGCCAAGTGATTAACTGAGAGTGAGGATGAGGTCATGGGAAAAGCGGGGTTTGAGGAGGTGGAGAAAGTATGAAAAAGTCCTCTTGAAGCATATAACAAACTAGGTGAATGTAGGAGCTCTTCCCAGAGGCACTGAGGGCCCACTTGATGTTTATGGTCATGAATTTAAAATGAGACAAATCAATATGGGTTGCAGGGTGGGAGGGGGGCGGTTTAGCCATGATTGCAGGGAGGAGTAGGCAGAGTTGGATTTAATCAGGATTGGAATTTTGCCAGCCAAATACTAAGAAAGAGATAGGGGCAAGAGAGTCTATTATAAGGATGCAAGGTGACACTTCTATGGATGGACCTGAGAATCTAAGCCAGGTAAGGCATGAGGCAGGCACAAGCTGGGGAGTGGAGAGTGAGGAGCGATAGAGTCAGAGTGACACTGTAGGTAAAGATGAATGGGAGCAGGTGGTTAAGGAGGAGCACGGGACTGGGGCAGTAAACAAGCCGATGAGCTGAAAGGCCAGAGACTTTGATAGGGCTGTGGAAGTCACCAGGAATCATGACAGGTAGAGAGGGCAAGTAAGCCAGGTGATGAAGTAGTCAGTGAACAGGAGCGGTCTTTAGAAGGGACTGTGCATTTGTGCTTGGACGCTTCAGTCGTGTCCGACTCTGCCACCCCATGGAGTGCAGCCCACCAGACTCCTCCGTCCATGAGATTCTCCAGGCAAGAAGACTGGAGTGGACTGCCATTCCCTCCTCCAGGGGATCTTCCCGACCCAGGGATCGAACCTGTGTCTCCCGCATTGCAGGTGGATCCTTCACCCACTGAGCTACCTGGGAGGCCCAGCAGGGACAGGGACAGTTGCAAAAAGGGAGGATACTGAGTAGTATCGTCTGACGACCTGTGCTCCAAAGCAGCTGAGAATTCTAAGGAAAGAGGGAAAACTGTCTGAAAGTGGCAAAAAGGAGTGAGGGCAGTGACCTAGGTCTGGGTCAAGGGAGGGTACATGGTAGTGTGCTCCTGGTGTTGGGCACGTGCTGTGAACCGGACAGGCATGGATTTTTATGGAGATTAAATTTCAACCGAGGAAGACAGATAATATACAAGTACATAAATAAATATACAAAATATGTAAGAAAATGAGAAATGTTTTGATATAAATGAAAAGGGTGTTGTTATTGATGGCCCTTGGGAGTGGAGGGAGCCGGCTTCTAGTTAGAGTGGTCTCAGCGAATTGGCCGTAGGGATCAGATGTCCCAGGAAGAAGAAAAAGCAAATACAAAGACAAGTTCAAAAGCATGGTATGCTTGAAGCAAGATCAGAAAAGATCAGGATCTTTCAGAATTAAGAGGCTAGGCTCTAAGTCTGAAAGAGGAACTTAGCCAAACAGAGCCCCCAAGAAGCAAGGATCTGAGCTGGAGTTGTTTGCCCACAATGCTTCAGGATATATTACATTCTAGTTGAATTTCTGTGTGGCTCTGAAAAGTTACAGTATTCCCTATCCCTGCTTTTTATAAAGTTCCACCTTTTTTTTTTTTTTTTTTGCAAAACCAAATCCTTCTCTCTTTGTCTAAAATTGAAGAACATTTTTATTCTCTTTGCATTGTTGGCTGAACATTGTGTCACTGGTCTTCTCTCTCACGTGTTCTCATTTTTTATTTTATTGGTATTCAGTGCAAAACAAAAGGCTGTGATCATGAAAAGGCAATAGAGGGATGGCTGGAGGAAGCTTGTCAAAATAACCTCCTGGCTAGTAGTTTTGCTTTTGCTCATCCCTATGACTTTCATATGCATAGAAAAGCCAAAAAATTTTCACAAATGGTGGAAAATTGCATTCTATTAATTTCAGAGACTGGCTCTGACAGCTCACTCTTCAAAAGTGGGTGCTTTTAGGGTGTTTAAGAAAACAGCACATCGAAATAAAAGCTATTTTGCTTATCTGTTTCATAGTTTAGAAAAATGTATCTCAGTACATTTTCCAGAGAGATTTTGCTCAGAATCTCATCAGTTTATTTGGAATCAGCTTGCCTGCACAAGCCCTTGACTTCAACTTGAAGACAAAAGCTTAGAAACTGTGGGTGAGGCTGGTGAAAGAGAATCTCTTACAGAGACCAAATTAAGAAAAATGAAATGCTTTTCAAAGTGGATAGAATTACTTGAGAAGCAGAGACTGGAGGGAAAACTCAGAGCCTTAGAATTAATACCCCTTCCCACTGTATTCCTGATATTTGTTCATTCAGCCTCTGCTTGAATTTCTCTGACAAGGAACTCACTACCTGAGAAGACAGACCATTCTGTTTTGAGCAGTTTTAACTAGGAGAAGGTTCTTCTTCCTCTAGATCCTCCAGAGCCTTCCCCACACAGCAGTTCTTCAGGGAGCACAAGGCAACTTTTCCATCTCCCTTGGGTCCGGCCTTTCTGATTATTTCTCTTTGCCATTTTCTAAGGTCTCTTCTGCTGCCCATGGCCTTCTAAAATCCAAAGTGGTAAACTCCAAGATTGCAACTCCATTTTAGATCTGTGTTGCTCTCATTGTGTTAAGGAGGAAGACACCCTGGGCAGAGTGACACATGATCTGAGAGGATAAGGGCCTGAAAGCGACTCAGTATCTCCCGCAGACAGCTGGTGCTGCCCTGCAAAACCAGAACTCATTCCCATCTCTCCTCCTCCACAAGGGTCAAGGCCAAAGATTACATAAGCACATGACTTTCTTATGCTTTTTTGTGTGTGTGGTCATGAATCATTTTGAAAAGCTGATAAAAAGCTCTGAGCACCTTCTCTAAAAAAAAAAAAAATGAGCATATACATAAAATATTGTATTCAACTTCATCAAATTTATCTACTTCCCCCTGAATCCCATGCACGAACCACACCCCCTCCCTTGGGGTACCAAGAGTCCTGCTCTAAACAAAACCTACACAGCTCAGCATTAGGTCCTCCATGGCATTTCAAAAGAGTTTTCAACTGAGGGCTTGAACTGAGTCACCCCATCTACCCATCCTTTCAATCAAATACATCAACCGTGTGTCATGTGTCACACCCCAGGGGAAAGCACTGAATAGGATGCAATCTCCCTTCTCGGGGAGTTTATAGTCCAGTGGGCAGAGAACAAGTAAGCAATCATGCTTACACAATTATGCTATTATAACAACAGCACTATAATAGATACAAGGGTGTAGCACACACAGCAACAAGGCTTATAACCTTGGGTATTTCCAGGAGGATTTTTTTTAATTTATTGAAGTATAGTTGATTTACAATGCTGTGTTTAATTTCTGCTATGTAGCAAAGTGACTCAATTATACATGCGCACACACACAGAGATATATTCTTTTCCACTATGGTTTATCACAGGATATTGAATGTAATTCTCTGTGCTATACAGTAGGACCTTGTTTATCCATCCTGTATACAGCAGTTTGCATCTGCTGATCCCAGACTCCCAATCCTTCCGTCCCCTACCACCTCCCCTTGGCAACCGCAAGTCTGTTCTCATGTCTGTGAATCTGTTTTTGCTTTGTAGATATGTTCATTTGTTTTATATTCCACGTATAAGTGATATTGTATGGTACGTTTCTCTTTCTGACTTACTTTGCTTAATATGATAATTTCTAGGTCCATCCATGTTGCTACAAATGGTATTATTTCATTCATTTTAATGGCTGAGTAATATTCTATTGTATCTATCCAACACATCTGCTTGATCCATTCATCTATCAATAGACATTTAGGTTGTTTATGTGTGTGTGTGTGTGTGTGTGTGTGTGTGTGTGTTAGCAGCTCAGTCCAACTCTTTGCGACTCCATGGACTGTAGCCCATCAGGCTCCTCTGTCCATGGATTCTCCAGGCAAGAATGCTGGAGTGGGTAGCCATTCCCTTCTCCAGGGGATCTTCCCAACCCAGGGATCAAGCTCCGGTCTCCTGCATTGCAGGCAGATTCTTAAGCATCTGAGCCATCAGAGAAGTCCACTTACATGTCCTGGCTCTTGCAAGCAGTGCTACTATGAGCATAGGGATGCACATATCTTTTTGGATTATCATGTCATCTGGGGATATGCCCTGGAGTGGGGTTTCGGGATCATATGGCAACTCTTGGTTTTCAGTGTTTTGTGGAGCTTCCGTGCTGTTTTCCACAGTGGCTGCACCAACTTACATTCCCTTTCCTCTACACTCTTTTCAGCATTTATAATTTGTAGACTTTCTCATGATGGCCCTTCTGACTATTGTGAGGTGGTACCTCATTGCTGTTTCAGTTTGCATTTCTCTAATTGTTGGTGATGTTGAGCATCTTTTCATGTGCCTACTGGCCATCTGTATGTCTTCTTTGGAGAAATTTCTGTTTAGGTCTTCTGCCCACTTTTCAATTGGGTTGCTTATTTTCCTGTTATTGAATTGTAGGAGCTATTTGTATATTTTGGAAATTAAGCCCTTGTTGGTCACATCATTTGCAAATATTTTCTCCCAATCCATAGACTGTCTTTTTGTTTTGTTTATGGCTTCCTTTGCTTTGTAAAAGCTTATAAATCTGATTAGGTCCCAGTTGTTTATTTTAGCTTTCATTTCTATGGCCTGGGAGATGACCTAAGAAAACCTTGGTACAATTTATGTCAGAGAGTGTTCTGCGCACATTTTATGGTATCATGTCTTATATTTAAGTCTTCAAGCAATTTTGAGTTTATTTTTGTGTATAGTGGAGGGTATGTTCTAGCTTTATTGATTTATGTATGGCTGTGCCACTTTCCCAACATCACTTGCTGAAGAGGCTATCTTTTCCGCAATGTATATTCTTGCCACTTTTGTCAAAGATTAATTGTCCGTAGGTGTGTGGGTTTATTTCTGGGCTCTCTGTTCTGTTCCACTGATCTGTATGTCTGCTTTTGTGCCAGTACCACACTGGTTTGACTACTGTAGCTTTGGTGGTTTTGTCTGAAGTTTGGAAAGATGCCTTCTGTTTTGTTCTTTTTGTGCGGGACTGTTTTGGCAATTCTGGGTCTCTCATGGTTCCATATAAATTTTAGAGTTACTTGTTCTAGTTCTGTGAAAATGTCACGGGTATCAGAAGGACTTTTAAGAAGAGACTGATAAGTTCTCCAAAAGTTTCATATTTAGATAAATGTCTTTATCTTTTGTAACTTTTTATTTTGTATTGGGGTATAGACGATTAACGATGTTGTGTTGGTTTCAAGTGGACAGCAAAGGGACTCAGCCATACCTATGCAGGCATGCATTCTTCCCCAAACTGCGTTCTCATCCAGACTGCCACATAATGCTGAGTAGTTTCCTGTGTTGTACAGTAGATCCTTATTGATTATCCATTTTAAATACAGCAGTGTGTACATGTCCATCTCAAACTCCTTAACTATCCCTTCCCCCATCATCCCTCCTCCGGGCAACCATAAGTTCATTCTCTAAGTCTGTGAGTCCCCTTCTGCTTTGTAAATATAGATAAATGTCTTTAAATCCCAGCTTTGGTACTAATTCAATAGGCCAAACTGGTCATACTCTTGGCCCAACACAACTCCTCAAAGCAAAGACTCACTTATTCATCTGCTCATGAGGCTGCCAGCCCCCAGCATCACTGTAAATACTGCAAGAGCTGCTATTCCTTGCCCATCATGCTGTCTCCTCCCTGAGGAGCAGCTGCTGCTGCTTCCAAACATCACTGGCCCCCAGGCAGGTAAAATTGGGACACGACTCCGGTTGCTAATGAAGAGATGATGTTCCTCTAATGAACACAATGGCGCTGAGATCCCACTGTGGATGAATAATTACCTCCTAATTAAACACTGCCTTTTGTTTCCCACTCACTTATTCAGTATTAAATGTGAATGAAATTTGCTTCATGTAAAACTCAGCTCTGACACCTTCCAATGGCATCACCAAGAAGCTTTTTCTCCTGTGATGTTCATCATACTTCCTGGTGCTCTTAAAAATCAGAAGGTATATATACAAAAATGTATAATCTTTGTAGGTGGAAAACTTTCCCTTGTAACTCTGGATCTCTTTGGACAGATGATCTGCACTGGGATATTTTTTTTTTCTTTGCCTCCAGGTTCTGCTTGACATGATCCTCTTCACTGATTAAATCCATTCTTCAGTGGGATATTGACCAAGTCTGTTTACTCTTCATGCCACTGGAGCCAGGAAGGGAAGGGTAAGGAAAGATCTCTTTTTAGCTCAGGTTTTGGTGTAGGCTAAGAGGAATGCAGTCATTTTCCAGCACAGAACAGTGCTGACTTGGGAGATAGGCAAGTTTTGAAAGCCTTGTAGGTTATCTTCATGATTTGACTGTATCATCTGTTCCCTGGTAGCTTGGACGGTAAAGTGTCTGTCTACAATGCAGGAGACCCGGATTCAATCCCTGGGTGGGGAAGATTCCCTGGAGAAGGAAATGGCAACTCACTCCAGTACTCATGCCTGGAAAAATCCCATGGATCAAGGAGCCTGGTGGGCTACAGTCCATGGGGTCGCAAAGAGTCGGACATGACTGAGCGACTTCTCTTCTGTTCAGAAACTTTGCAGTTTCTCCAAACATTAGACATCTTCATACTCAAATACCTTTAGAAGGCCAGGCAGGATTTTTTCTGAGCTATAAAGGTTTACCTGGGCAGCTTTCTCTGACAGAGAGAGCATTTGTCAGTATTTTGCAATGATTGTGACCTCAAACACGCAGGAGACAGCACAACGGGAGAAGAATGAGGAATCAGGAGCCAGGGCAGTTAGTGGTCCCGTCTGCCAGGATGGCATTTCCAGTTCTCCTTGTGTTTGGGCTCGCGTGGTGGTTTGGGCCAATGAGTTGGAAACCAAAGAAACATGTAACACTTTCACACCAGGGCAATTAATTGCGGGTGTGAGAGCCTCCAGAGCTCTGAGCTGGCTGCAGCTCCATCAGTAAGGGTCCTTGGGCTCCTGCAGTGAGCAGACCCACTCTTCCTAGTGTGAATTATGCACACGCATCGCCGTAACTAACAAACACTCCCAGTTCCCAGGGGTGGGATTCATCCCTAGTGGAACTGAATGTGAACCCACGTTTCAGAGTGTTTCTGATCATTTCTTTCTTTTTTCTTCTTTTGGTTTTTGGCAATGTCTTGTCAGACCTGATTAGATCATCACTGTTTTAGTGGAATGTGGCAGATGCAGAATGCGTATCAGGAGCAGAAATGTCAGTTCTGCCTTTCTTATTGCTCATTCAGGCTTCTATTATTGGTGTTAACTTCTAACCACAGGAATCCTTTTAAACCATTTGTCTGTTTTATGAGGGCTCTTTGGCTCTTTGGCTAAAACTAGGTATCATAATCTCGAACTCAATAAAAACTAAATATTATGGGAAAACAAAAAAGTACATTGACAGGTGAGGATACCACTTCTGTGGGGACCCTCTGAGTGTGGGGCCCCCACTTTTGCTTCTGAGTCTTTCTGGACCATTTAAGATTCAGAACTGTCCAACATGTAGGCCATGTAGGGGCTCTTAAAATGTAAGTGTCATTAAAATATTAAATAATGCTAAGTGTAATATTTTACTTTTTAACAATAAAATACAAACAGTGCATTTTATTGATTCAAAGATGATTTTTTTTAACATTTTAATATATCAGAAATTAGGATGTGTCCTACAACTGATAGCATCTCATGGTTTAATTGGTATAGCTTTAACAATTTTCTTCCCACTGTACACAAAATAATGGCTTCTTTGGTAAATAAAATATAAGAAATAGAAATTTTAGAATCATCTTCTCTAGATCCAAATGGAATGTTTTGTGATCACTTTTGGAGACCACTTTTCAGGAATCTTGCCACTCAAAGTATGCTTATGTTTTAGGACCAGCATTATGGACATTACCTAGGAGTTTGTTAGAAAAGCAGAATCTCAGGCTCCATCCCAGACCTCCTAAATCAGGTCTAACAAGATCCCCAGGTAATCTGTGTGCATGTTAAGGTTTGAGAGTCCCTACTCTAGAGGCGTGGAAATTTGTGATTTGTCCAGTGGGAGCTTATACTGTATTTGATGAGAGCAGATATACTTCAAAGGCAAGTGCTTTATCTACCTTGATGGTTGATGTCTACTCGTTTAAGACTCTGGGGCACCTCCTCAGTGGCGTGCTGTTAAATGTTTAACAACTGGATCTCTGGAAAAGAAATTTGTATTATTTGCCAGTGGGGCTTCCCTGGTAGCTCAGATGGTAAAGAATCTGCCTGCAATGCAGAAGACCCAAGTGCAATCTCTGGGTAGGGAAGATCCCCTGGAGGAGGGCATGGCTACCCATTCCAGTATTCTTGCCTGGAGAATTCCATGGACAGAGGAGCCTGACAGGCTGTCGTCCATTGGGTCACAAAGAGTCAGACACGACTAAATGACTAACACTTTCATGGTGTAAATATTCTTCTGTGACTGATTTCAAGCTACCAAGGGTTGTTTTGGGTACCACTTCTGGAAATTTGACAATCAGCTCTCAAGATCCAGCCTGAGTCAACTGCAGTACTTTCCTTCAGAAAGTCCTTCCCGACTCCTCCTCCTCACCTTGTCCCTTTTCCAAGATTGAGTAAGAACCACCTGACCAGTGTACATCTCCTTCAAGGCAGAACCAGACTGTGCTACTTTACCTTATTCAGTGTCTGTGTGGTAGACAGAATAATAGCTCCCTCAAAGGTGTCCATGTCCTAATCCCCAGAATTTGTTAATAAATTATGCTGTATTGCTAATAGCTGGCCTTGAGATGGGATGATTATCCTGGATTATCTGTGTGTATTGAGTAGAATCCCAAGAGTCCTTATAAATTAGAGAGAAAGGCAGGAGAGTCAGAGTGATACAAAGTGAGAGAGACTCCATCAGAGCTGACTGGAGGAACCTCAAGCCAAGGAATGGGCCAGCCTGCACACCTATAAAAGGCAAGAAAATAAGTTCTCCCTGAAAGTTTCTAGAAAGCAATACTTACCAACACCTTGATTTTAGTGAGACCCATTTTAAATTTGATTCCCCAAACTGTAAGATAATAAATTTGTGTTGCTTTAAATAACTAAGCTTGTGGCAGTTTGTTACAGCAGATATAGGAAACCAATAATCTGTCTTTCCCTATAGATCAGTGGTTTAAGAACCACTTAGCTACACATTAAAATCACTAAGAATATTTAAAAACTACAGATGTTGATTTAATGACAGCCTACATATTATTTATTTATTTGGCTGTGCCAGGTCTTAGTTGCAGCATGTGGGATATAGTTCCCCAACTAGGGATCGAACCCAGGCCTCCTTCATTGGGAGTGCAGTCTTAGCCATTGGCTCACCATGCAGGTCCCACATTAGGATTTGTAAAAGCATTCCAGGTCTGCCTGCCAATGCAGAGGATGCAGGTTTGATCCCTGGTTTAGGAAGATCCCATTGAATCCATGTGCCACAACTACTGAAGCCCGGGCACCTAGAGCCTGCCCTCCTTTACAAGAGAAGACACCGTGCACTGCAGCCAGAGAGTAGCCCCTGCTCTCTGCAACCAGGGAAAGCCTACAGGTAGCAAGAGACTCAGCACAGCTGAAAGTAAGTAAATAAATAAAGCAGTGTGCACATATATATATATATATAAAGAATGTTAAAAGCATCCCAGAGGGCAAGAAGGAGCACTGGGTTCCTGATTCCATCATCTGAGAACTTGTTAGAAAGGCAGAATTTCAGGCTCTAACTCAAATCTACAGAATCAAAATCTGCATTTTAAAAGATCCCCAGGTGATGTTTGTGAACATTAAACTTGACGAGCATTACTCTAGCTCATGGGGGCTTTCCAGGTGGTGCTAGTGGAAGAGAAAGTTCTCCTGCCAATGCAGGAGACATAGGGTTGGGAAGATCCTCTGGAGAAGGGCATGGCAACCCACTCCAGTATTCTTGCCTGGAGAATCCCATGGACAGAGGAAACTGGTGGGCTGTAGTTCATAGAGTCACAAAGAGTCAGACATGACTGAAGTAACTCAGCAAGCAAACAGTATGTACTCTTGCTCACCAGCATTTTGAGAACTGAGGCTCTTTCCTCACTTGGTTTCCAAGCAGCCAGCACAGCACCTGGCACAGAGTAGGCACTAAGAACATATCAAATGAATGGTTAACTGAGTTCTGAGCAAATGGAAAGCTTGAATGCTAGAACAACAGGCAGAAATAAGCTGATGGCTTCAGAAAGATCTAAGATAATGGTCTGCAAACTTTTTTTTTTAGTAAGTAGAGGGTTTTTTCTTTTAACTGAAGTCTTAAGTAAAACTTGAATATATAAGACAGATGAAAGTGGCACCAGTAGATTTCCCACTCAGCCTCTCCCCTCGTCTCTGCCCCACCATCCCCACCCTGAGATGGTACCCTGAAGCTCAGTGAACACAGCAAGAAACTCTGGCTGAAGGAGAGGGCAGGGAGGGCCTGAACAGGATGCTGCGTAAGAACATGTCCAGAGCAAGAACAAGCCAGGTGCAGTGTGACCCACAGCAAGTGTACAGATAGGATGCTGTTGTTTGTTGTTTAGCTGCTAAGTCATGTCTGACTCTCTTGCAACCCCAGGGACTGTAGACCGTCAGGCTTCTCTGTTCATGGGATTTCCCAGGCAAGATTACTGGAGCGGCTTGCCATTTCCTTCTCCAGGGGATCTTCTCAAACCAGGGATTGAACCCGTGTCTGCTGCATTGGCAGGTGGATTCTTTACCCCTGAGCCACCAGGAAAGTCCACAGATAGGATAGTTGTATAGATAAAGAGTAGTGCAAGCTCACTGGAGCCCAAGGGGTCAGGCCTAGCCAGACCAAATAGACTCAAGTGCAAAATAAGCCAAGATCAAGGTGCAGAGGTGAAGACTGGGGATGGGGAGGAAGGCAGATGCAGAGTGCAAACATCCAGATGGGGCTCAGGCAAGAAGGAACAGGCAGGCCTGCACCCCACTGGTGCTTCCATTCATGTGCTGCTGCTGCTGCTGCTAAGTCGCTTCAGTCGTGTCCGACTCTGGGCAACCCCATAGACAGCAGCCCACCAGGCTCCCCCGTCCCTGGGATTCTCCAGGCAAGAACACTGGAGTGGGTTCATTCCTTCTCCAATGCACGAAAGTGAAAAGTAAAAGTGAAGTCGCTCGGTCGTGCCTGACTCTTAGCGACCCCATGGACTGCAGCCTGCCAGGCTCCTCCGCCCATGGGATTTTCCAGGCAAGAGTACTGGAGTGGGGTGCCACTGCATGTGCTACTCTATTCCAAATTCAAAGTCCAGGCAAATAGAGTGCAGCTGGCCTCACTTGGGGTCCATGCCCTCCCTGGCTGGAGGAGGACAAGTCACCTCCTTTTACAGTCCTGCCAATCTGTTACCCAGCAGGAAACAGGTAATTTCCCCAAAGGAAATCAATGCGCTGATAGGAACGAGCTGTTAAAACCAACAAAATTCCTTTTGGGCAGGAAGCGTTGTCTCTGTTTTTGAGCCCCCTTCTTGGTACCAGGAGAAAATTACTGGCTGATATATACTCCTGCTTGACTCAAGGCAGGACTGTTCGTACACTGGGCATGTTATTCCCTAAAGTTTTTGGAGCATCTACTGTGTATCTGGTGGTGAATTCCAATTCCAAGTGAACTCACAGGCTGGTGAGGGAGAAAAGATCTGTAAAGAGACTATTCTACACTATTCTGTGGCATGGTACCCACAGTTTAACAGAGTGGTTCAGAGTCCAGATTCTGCAACCAGATTGCATTTTAACTCTGCCCCTGCCATTTACATGCTGTGTGACCTTCAGCAAATTGTTCAGTCTTTCTGTGTCTTTCCCCCCACCCCCGATCTATAAAAGAGGCATCTTATTAGTAACTACATTCTTGGTTGTTATGAAACTTCAGTGATTGTGTGCGTGCCAAGTCATTTCCATTGTGTTTTGTGTCTGACTCTGCGACCCTATGGGCTGTAGCTCGCCAGGCTCCTCTGTCCAAAGGGTTCTCTAAGTAAGACTACTGGAGTGGGTGGCCATGTCCTGCTCCAGGGGATCTTCCCAACCCAGGGATCGAACCTGCGTCTCTTTACGTCTTCTGCACTGGCAGGCTCGTTCTTTACCACTAGAGCCACCTGGGATGCCCCCATTCAATGAATTCTGTTCAGTTCAGTCACTCAGTCACGTCCAAGTTTTTGTGACCCCATGGACTGCAGCATGCCAGGCTTCCCTGCCCATCACCAGCTCCCAGAGTTTCCTCAAACTCGTGTCCATTGAGTCGGTGATGCCATCCAACCATCTCATCCTCTGCCATCCCCTTCTCCTCCCGCCTTCAATCTTCAATGAGTAAATCATCAATCATTCAATGAGTAAATATTCCTAAAAATGCTTTGCAAGTATTTTGTGTTTGTAAAATAAAGCCATTAAAAGTGAGCCCGGAGTGGCAAGGAAGCACAGAGGAGAGATACCTTACCCTAACCTAGAAGTTTGAGGGGCAGTCGGAGCACTTATGGAGTCAGGCAGCTGGGACTTGATGTTGGCTGCTGAGGACAAAGGGCCCAGGTTCTCTAGGCAGGATCTGTGAGCTGTCATTACAGGAGGTGGCAGTGATGAGGTGGGGGCTTTGGCTCCCCTGCAATGTGCCCTCTTTCTCCAGGCACAGTGGGGGAGGCTGAGCCAACTCAGCCACAGTGGGTTCTTGGAAAGGAAAATGTCAACAGAAAAAACTCATCCCAGCCTGGAAGCCTCCATACTGCCTGGAAGGAGGAGGGGCCTGTCTCCTGTTAACGCACGGGTCACCTGCAAGATTTTAATCCAAGTCCAGCTCTCTGTGGTTACCAAGGGTATCTTTGGGTTGCCTCTACTAGGAGTCTGTGCATCTGAGGGATTAAATAATCAACAAGCTAAGATTGCTTACAGGATCTCCCTGGTGGCCCAGAGATTGAGAATTTGCTTTCCAATGCAGAGGATGCAGGTTCCATTCTTGGTTGGGGAACCAAGATCTCACATGCTGCGGGGCAACTAAACCCACTACCTCAACCAGACAGCCTGTGTGCCACAAGCTACAGAGCCCACACACTCTGAAGCCCGCATGCCACAACTAGACAGAAGCCCATATACCTTAGCAAAGACGCTGCATGCCACAGCTAAGACCCAGTGCAGCCAAAAATAAAAAAATAAACATTTTTTAAAAAATGCTTAGAAACCCAGCTTTTCTTTAACGCCATCCCAACATGACTCCCCCCAACTACATTACTGTAATCATCTCACAGGCCTTCCACGGCTATTCAGTCCTGTCCTGATAAACTGCAAGTGAAAAAATCATTCGTGCCCCAAGGACCCCGCCTCTGAGGACGTGGATAATCAAAGCAACCTGATGCTTACAAATTTGGACGAGAGCTACCTTTGATGTGAGCTCGCAAGCCCTAATGAGCTTCCTGGCTGACAGGTGGAGAGAGGGCCGCGGACATGGAGTCAGAGCACTGTCTGCAGGTGGGGGTTGGGGAGTGGACGCTGCTGATAAATGCCTCTCTGGGGTCGGCCCTCAGAAATGGAAGCTGGGACTCTCATCTGACCAGGCCACTCCTGAATCTCTTGGTCCAAGCAGAGCCATGGGTCACCTCTCTCTTCGCAAGTGCTCTGATGAGTATCGATCCGGTATGGAGATGTCTCATTATATCCATTTCTCAGCTTGTTTAGAATGTGTTTCTTCGTTGTGCAGTGAGTGAAATTGGGGAGCACGTTAGTAGGGATAGGGGCCCCCATGGGACCTCCACCCATGATTACAAGAAGGTGACACACTGAGAAAAAGGTTATTTGCTCTTGAGATGTCACAAGTACTGCAGGCCTTAATGAGGCTGATGTGTAGTGAATTTGTTTCTTGCTGCTTGACATTACTGGTGAACACTCGTCCATCAATACATTGAAACTATAAGAGAGCAGTCCTTTAAGCAGCTCAGATCAGGGGTAAGCGCTCTCTGGAGGAAGGTGGGGGCAGAGGGAGGGGTGGTGGGGGAGAGTTTGAGTACGAATCAGATTTGCCCGCCCACTGGAATCCCACACGTGCCGCGTGCCGCTCCCTGCTGTCTCCTTGCCAGACAGGAGCTGATGATGGACCAGAGTACAAAGTGGAATTGCATTAAAGCAAAGATTTAAGACATGATTGGGCTTAGCATTCCTTCTCCCCTTTGCTGGAAGCTTCTGAAGAGTCAGAGGTGTGTCTTTTATTTCTTCCAAAGCCAGCCTCCCACCAGATGCCCTGCCCACCTCTGTTCTCACCAAAGCAGATTCAGAGCTGGACAGACATTTCCACGACGGAAGAGGAGAAGGGAGAGGACCCCAGCTTCAGTCACAGTCACAGGAGCGATAGAGGGAAGGCGAGAGGGGGAGAGATGGCTGTGGCCGGGCTAATATTATCTCTTCCATTTGTTAAACCTTACTCAATACAAACACAGCCCCCCTGCAAGCACCGTTCTTCAAGAATTCCAGTCACACGGCTCTTTCTCCTCTGAGTGGGAGAGGTCAACAAGTCAGGTGGCAATGCCAGAGTCCCTGCTGCGGGCTGCAGGGAGCCATGCGCCCTCCCCCACGCCCCCACCCTGTGCCTTCATTTTATCCATATAGGTACATTAGGGTGTTTTTGTTTAATCTTCACAGCTACTCTCGGGGGTAGGAACTACTATTCCCAGCTTGCACAGGAGGAAACTGACTAAGGTCAAGGGGTTTTATGGATGGCTGGTAAATGGTACAATGTAGATTCAAATCCAGCTCCGTCTCTTTCCGAAGCTGGTACACTCATCTCTCCCGACACATCGAGGGGAGGCCCAAACCCAGTTAGAGGGTCTGGTCACGCAGTGTGGAAAAACGCAGGCTCAGGACACGTGCCTGAGTAGCCGGAGCAGCCACCACAGTAACTTTCTCTGCTGGTCAAGGAAGCTAATTATTATTGCAAGTGTGTGAGAGCTGTGCTATTGTATCTGTTCTTCTCAGAAAGAAAATAATGCCCCCAAATTGAGAGCTTTAAGTATTATTAGTAACAAATTATTTGCACCACCCTCCACAACTGATTGTAACACATGCCTTCAGTTGTTCTCAAAGGAAGTGGTGCATCAGAAGCAGATTCCTGGTCCCCACCCACGGATTAGGATCCAGTCGGTCTGGGATGGGCCTCAGAAAGCTGCAGTTTCAAAAAGTTTCCCCAGGGCCATTCTGAAGCTGATTGGTCCTTAGGCCCCACTCAGAGGAACCCACTTAGAGTATACTGGGTTTTCATGCCCAAGATGTCGGTCAGGAGGGAAGGGTGCTGAGGCTGGGGTTAAGAGGCCTCAGTTCTGACCTCAGCCAGTGGCTCCCCAGTGGTGTGGCCTTAGTCTGGTCCCTCTGGCCAGTTTCTTCCTGGGGCACTGACTGGATGAACTCCAAGGGTCTCTCCAGTTCTGGGAGGAAAGCTTTTGAGGCAGGGCCCAGTCCAGCCCATGAGGAGTGGAACTCTGTGCTTTCTTTTTATATTACTTTTTTATTGAAATGTAGTTGATTTACAGTGTTTCAGGTATACAGCAAAGTGACTCAGTTATATACGTGTGTGTGTGTGTGTGTATTCTTTTGAGATTCTTTTCCCATATAGGTTATTACAGAATATTGAGCAGAGTTCCCTGTCCTATGCAGTATGTCCTTGTTGATTATCTGTTTTATATATAGTAGTGTGTATCTGTTAATCTCAAACTCCTAATTTATCCTTCCCCCAACTCTTTCTCCTTTGGTGACATAAATTTGTTTTCTATGTCTGTGAGTCTATTTCTGTTTTGTAAATAAGTTAATTTGTAGCATTTTTTTATATCCCACATATAAGTGACATCATGTGATATTTGTCTAATGAAAGCGAAAGAGGAGAGTGAAAAAGTTGGCTTAAAACTCAACATTCAGAAAACTAAGTTCATGGCATCTGGTCCCATCACTTCATGGCAAATAGATGGGGAAACAGTGGCTGACTTTATTTTTCTGGGCTCCAAAATCACTGCAGATGATGATTGCAGTCATGAAATTAAAAGACACTTACTCCTTGGAAGGAAAGTTATGACCAACCTAGACAGCATATTAAAAACCAGAGACATTACTTTGTCAACAAAGGTCTGTCTAGTCAAGGCTATGGTTTTTCCAGTGATCTTGTATGGATGTGAGATTTGGACTATAAAGAAGGCTGAGCACCGAAGAATTGATGCTTTTGAACTGTGGTGTTGGAGAAGATTCTCAAGAGTCCCTTGGACTGCAAGGAGATCCACCCAGTCCATTCTAAAGGAGATCAGTCCTGGGTGTTCATTGGAAGGACTGATGTTGAAGCTGAAACTCCAGTACTTTGGCCACCTGATGCAAAGAGCTGACTCACTGGAAAAGACCCTGATGCTAGGAAAGATTGAGGGCAGGAGGAGAAGGGGACGACAGAGGATGAGATGGTTGGATGGCATCACCAACTCAAGGACATGGGTTTGGGTGGACTCCAGGAGTTGGTGATGGACAGGGAGGTCTGGCATGCTGCGGTTCATGGGGTCACAAAGAGTCGGACATGACTGAGCAACTGAACTGAACTTTTCTCACTTAGTATGATCATCTCTGGGTCCATACATGTTGCTACAAATGGCATTATTTCATACTTTTTTATGGCTGGGTAATATTCCATTTTATATATTACCACATCTTTTTTATCCATTCCTCTGTTGATAGACATTTAGGTTGCTTCTTTGTCTTGGCTGTTATAAATAGTGCTGCCATGAACATTGAAATGCATGTGTCTTTTTGAATTAAGAGTTTTTTTAACATCTATTTACCATTTGATTTATTAGTTACAATTTCTGTCCTTTGCATTTTGAATTAGAGTTATTTGTCTTTTCTGGATATATGCCCAGGAGTGGGATTGCTGGATTATAGGATAATCCTATTTTTTAGTTTTTTAAGGAATGTCCACATTATTCTCCATAGTGTGTGGTTTCTCCAAGGCAGATAGGATGGGAGCTGGAGGAGCAGGTGAGGAAGGAGGAGGCTTAGTGGACTGATATGGTCCTGCCATTCAGTGAGTGGGGCCCCATGGACAGGACTGTCCTAAGATGCTTCAGAGTAGCTGAGTCACCTGTACCTGGATTCCTGAATGCTCAGGACTGCCCAGCCCTAGACAGAGCTGACCTACCAAAGTCTGGTCCCCTCTGCAGACACAGAAAAGGATTCTAGACCGTACAGTTCTTTGGAAAGGATTCTATGCAAGTGGAAGAAGCCCTGGGTTCTCCTTGCTCTGGCATAAACCCTGTGTCCTTTCCCAATTTCCTTTACCTCTTTGGCCTTCAGGGTCAGTCACATCATAAAACAAGGCTTGGGGATTAGACCTTATCAGAGGCCCCTTCTCCATCTCTGATCTGATGATTCTGAGGCATCTTTTCCACCCCGCGGAGCCCTGTATCTCATAGATTCTGTCACAGGCTCCAAGCTGTTGAGGACAGCCCTGTACTGCTCCACAAACCAAAGTGAATGAAGACTGACAGTGGGTGGAAGCTGTCACAGCCTTAATTCTATACAAATAAAATGTCTACTCTCAGAAGTGCCACTTGTACCTCTCTGTACACGCTCAGAATTAATGTGCTGCTAATGCTCGACAGCCTGTTCCTAACATTGCAGCCGAAATCACTTTGCTCCTGAAGCCACATTGGGAGGGGCTGAGCACAGCACCAGCTGTGCCTGTGAAAATGGCTGTGTGTTGGGAGCAAGAGTCCCTTCAAACTGACAACTGTTAATCTCAGCTGCAAAGAAATCAAAGGGACAGAGACCCTGCAAGGAGTGAGGTGGGTGGCGGTGGGCAGGGAGGAGGGCAGAAGCAGCCCACACACCTTGCTCAGTGTTCTCCTTGCCCAGGCTCCTTATCCAGCTGTGCAGGGAGTGGAGGGGACAGTGGGAGCTGTATCTTGCAGCAGCCCATGTCTTGTCCAGTGGGACAAGCCTCGCAGCCCTGGGGACAAGAGCCATGAGGAAGCAGGAGATGCTTCTGTCCCTGCAATACCATCTCAGTGAGGAGCTACGGAAGGACCACACCCTGTGCTAAATATAAAGCGTCCAAAATGAATCAGGCGCCCATTCCTCTGAACATCAGCCTTGAACCACACCTCAGTCCAGTTCCTGCCCTTGAGGTCCCGCTGGAGGAAGCCAGGCCCATGGGACTCCCGTCCCCTGCAGGGTAGGCAGTCAGGGTAGTTTGATGGGCAGGCTCATTCCATGTGATTAGGGATAGCTCTCCTTGCCCCCCCACTTCTGACGCTGCCCAAATTCGGGTCCTTTTACATCCTCATCTGGAGAGCCAATGGCCTCCATGCGGTGGTGGAGCTGTGTTCTAACAGCAAGATAGAGGCCTGGGGCTTGTGCTGTTAGCTGATGGATCAGCGTTTCAGAGTCTTGCATGCACTCCAGAAGTCTCTACTGCTGTTGCTATTGTTTTTATCACAGTCTTAAGAGTAGCCTTGTTTTGTTTTTCTGTTTTTTAGTTTTAATTGGAGGACAATTGCTTTACACTGTTGTGTTAGTGTCTGCTGTACATCAATGTGAATCAGCTATCAGTATACATGTATCCCTTCCCTCTTACACCTTACTCCCACCCCTCTAGGTCACTGCAGAGCAAAGAGCAGCCTTGTTAACACATTTCTTCCAGTTGTGGAAGAGGCTCCAGCCTGAGGACCTGTGCTGGGAGGGATGACGGTCCCCCTGCTCCCCTGTTCTTCCTCCAGCTGCTCTCCTGACTTCCAGACCCTGCTCCACATTTGTGCTCCTCAGCTCTGCCAGGTAAACCTCTGCCAAGCCCACTAGGATGGGTTACTCTGCTGCCCACAGACCTCTCAGATTCAGACAGACTTATGACAGTGCTTACAAGGACAATATCACTCCCTCTACTGACTTTCAACTACATTCCAGAAGCTGGGATGCTTCTTGTGCAAGAACTCATGTGATCTTCACCCCTTCCTATTACATCAGTATTATTACAAATCTCAATTTACAGATGGGAAAACTGAGCTTCAAAGACAGTATGAAAGTGGCAGAGCCAGGATTAGAACCCTCAGCCCATGCCTTGCCCCTGCACTTACGTGTGTCTCTGTCCTTCCAGGTGTCCACAGGATAATGCCATAAACTGGTCCATGCTGGCAGGAACTGTGAATGGCTGATGCCTAATACAGAATTTCCCCAGGTGTGTTCTGTGGACTATTTCTTGAGATGTTAGAGGGAGGAGTCCCAGGTCAAATGCACATAGAAGAGGTTGTCCATCTGCCTCCTGAGACATTGCTGAGAAGGGACTGGTCTCTCTACATGACCGGGCAATTTATCAAGATGCGTGTGTGTGCAGGCTCAGTTGTTTCAGTCGTGTCTGACTCTTCGCAGCCCCATGGACTGTAGCCTGCCAGGTTCCTCTGCCCATGGGATTCTCCAGGCAAGAATATTGCAGTGGGTTGCCATGCTCTTCTCCAGGGGATCTTCTTGATAGGGATTGAACCCATGTCTCCTCCATTGCAAGCAGATTCTTTACCTGCTGAGCTATGTGGGAAACCATTTATCAAGATAATATTTTGCATTTTGTTCTCACTCTGTTTTTCCTTCTCCAACCCCGTCTCCCTGAGAAAGTAACCAGCCTTTTGTTCCTGTCAACAGAGGGGAGATTGGTGCTGTACAATTTCAGTAGCCACTTGTTGACTCACCCTTTTCTGCTTTTGGAGGAAATTTTGCTAGATTCTCCCAGTTGTTGCTTAATTGCTCAGTTGTGTCCAACTCTTTGACACAATGGACTCTAGGCTGCCGGGCCTCTCTATCCATGGGATTTCCCAGGCAGAGATTACTGGAGTGGATTGCCATTTCCTTCTCCAGGGGATCTTCCCCACCCAGGAATAGAACCCATGTGTTTTGCATTGGCAGGTGAACTCTTTACCACCGAGCCACCAGGAAGTTAGATTCTCCCAGAGTGAATACAAGGGCAAGTGTTATTTTTTTTTAAATTTTATTTATTGCAGTATAGTTGCTTTATAGTGTTGTGTTAATCTCTGCTCTATAGCAAAGTGACTCAGTTATACAAATATATATTCTTTTTCATATTCTTTTCTATTATGGTTTATCATAGGATATTGAATATGGTATCGTTTTCTGTGCTAGTAGGACCTGGTTGTTTATCCAAAGTGAAAGTGGAAAGTTGCTCAGTCACGTCTGACTCTTTGCGACCCCATGGACTATAGCCTGCCAGGCTTCTCTGCCCATGTGATTCTCCAGGCAAGAATACTAGAGTGGGTAGCCATTCGCTTCTCCAGAGGATCTTCCCAACCCAGGTATCGAACCCAGGTCTCCCACATTGCAGGTGGATTCTTTACTGTCTGAGCTACCAGTTTATCCAAAGGCAAGTGCTTTTGCCTGGTGGAGAGTGGGGTGGGGAGGAAAAAGTAAAGAGAGGTGCTAGAAATTCTTTAAGATGAAAAGGATCAGAGGCTGGGGGCTTCTGGGAGAAGCTGGCATCAGGGCCCAGTAGGAGTAGTCAGGACATGATGGGAGTCTGTTGGGATGCCGGGCTCTGTGCCCTGAGGCTCCGCCATGCCTAGTCCTGGCGCAGGCACAGCAGGGCCACCCTATCACGTGGCCATGGGGCTTGTACCAAGAGCCCTTTGATAATGCTACTCCACCCAAGGGTCCTGCCTTGTGTCAAACCCCAGGATATTGTCATAACCCTGGAGGGAGCAGGTGGGATCAAGGGGTGAGTTTTCCATTAGCCTGGTGGGTTGGAGACTCAGGTTGCATCAAAGCTGATTTTGAGAAAATGAGATCCTATGACAGTTCTTACACAGCCAAGTTTGAATTTAATTCTTAAATGTGATAACTCTTCATTTGTCCACAGAAATCTTTGGAAACACATAAAAGTCTATATTAACAGCTGTTGAAATTATTGGTCATTGGATTGTTTGGGGGGAAATTCTGACTTTAGAACATTAGCCGTCATACCTGGAACTTAACCTCCCAGGAATAACAGGCCAACCAAGACCAGACAAGAAAGCAGAGGTGGGCAGAGAGAAGGGGCGGGCGGGGGGGGGGGGCCGGCCCGGGGGTGGAGTGTTCGAGAGGGAGAAGGAAAGAGGGAGCAAGCAGGGGAGTCAAGGGTAGGTAGCAAGGGCTTGAGCTAGAGAACTATGGGGAGCAAAAGACAAAGAGGAGATGGGCTGGGGACTGGATTGGGGGAGGTCAGGGAGGGATAGTCCATTGCAAACAGGTGGGGACTTGGCCCTGCTGCTTAGGGCACCTGGGCTGGGGTGGTACCCCACCTTACCTGTGAGTCAAGAAGACCCTAGTGTGTCGTAACACCAGATGGGTGCTCTGCAAGAGGGAAGACTGGCTGAATGTGTTTTGAGGGCAGAATCCTTTGAGGGAACTGAGGATCAGCAAACTAGATGTAGGCCTGCTTTGGCCAGTTGGCTAGAGGAAGGGGCTGACCATGGACCCAATGCTTCCCCTTCTGTCCACAGAGGGTGTTCAATTTCTCCCATAGGGTACCTCCCAGCTATAACATTCTGGAAGTTCCATAGATGGCATTTAATGTAAAAGTCAAGTAAAACTTACAACCAAATCAACCCCATACAGGTATAGGATGGCCACTGTTGATACTGAGCTACAGAAAACAAATGGTCAGCAGTTCATTTGAAGAGTTATACTTGGTGGTACTTCTCCCTCCAGAACAACTCTTTCTGGGGTCATGTCCATAGTGACGGAGCAAAGAAAAGGGAAGGGAGTCTGGGCTCTGCCCTGCCATGCACACACAGAAGGAGGAGCTCTCTTGGCTTCTACCTGCCTGAGGGCTGATGACGGAGGCCCAGCCTTGTCCTGGGGAGGAAGGTGTGATGCCATGACCCTGCTTTAAATCTCTTTACTGACATTATCCTGCAATACCCTTCAAATCATGTACTGGTCAAGACTTCTGGTGATGGACACCATAAACCCAGCTTGGAGTAGTTTAAACACAAAAGGGAATTTACTGACTCAGAGACTTAGGAACCCTAGGGGAGATTTCAGACATAGCTGGACTCAGAAATTAAATTATTTCATTAGGGTTCTCTCTTTTTTAACCTCTGCTATTTCTACTTGGTTACATTCTTTGGACAGCCTATTCCCCACAAAGTAGGAGAATTTGCCTACTGCACCCCATACTCCATCCTCCCACTTAGCAGCTCCAGCAGGAAAAAAAAAAAATCTCACTAACCCCACCAGAAAAATCTGGTTGACCAGCTTGAGTCACTTGCTACTCCCGGAATTAAACTCTGCAGCCAAGGGATGAAGTTCTGTGAGTGGACAGACATGGGTCACATGCCTCCCTGTGACTGGGAGGATGAAGTGGGTGAGGGTCATACCAACTTGAACCCCAGGGCACATATTACCTACAAGAAAGAAGTGTGTAAAGAAGAGATTCTAGACAGATGAAGGAGCCAGATTTCCTCAGAGAGACTTTTTTAAAAACCCATTTTGCAGGTGAGAAAACTGAGGCTCAGACTGGTAAAATAATTCGCCTAAGGTTGCAAAACTGGGAAGTTGCAGAGCTTGGACTTGAAGCCACATTTGTCTGCCTCAAAAATGTATGCTTAAATCATGAAACTCTACTATCAAAACTGTCCCAGTATCCCCAGGAGTTAAATGACCTCACCTCCAAATACTTGGGGCTTGTCATTCAGGGCTCCCAAAATAATCAAAGTTGCAGGGAACCTGACAGTAAGTTTGAGACTCCTGGACCCTCAAGGAATGTGCTGTTCTGCTCGGTTCCTCTTCCTCTGCCTTTTCCTAGTTGGAAGGAAAGAAGTAGGGAACCACAAGCACACCCTTCATTATCTCTTTCAAGGCTGAATACACAATATGCAGAATAAGTCAAGCATCATCATTTAAGGCAAAAGTTCTCAACCACAGTGTGTTCACACCAGTGTGGTGACTCACTCATAAGGTGCCTTGCAAAAGTCCTATTTTATTAATAGTTAAAACACTGGAGTTCACAAATGATTTACTCTTAAAAAAATAAACCAGAGAAAATTCAAGGCTACCCATATAACAACACCCATTGCATTCACTTGTACTTATGCTTTCTTGAGTGAGATAGAGGTGATGTTAAAGCCAGCAGGCATGACATCATCATCACCCTGGCATTGGTTACAGAGGATTTTCTTGCTTGGGTGCCCTATTGAAGAAAGGATTGGGAATTATGGATTTAAGGAAAGATTTCTGCCCACAAATACCTTCTCCATGCCTAATTTCTATTCCACTAAGTAAAGGTCTATTGGTTTTAAAAGCTAAACCTGAATAAAAACAAAAATAAACAAATGGAACCTAATTGAATGTAAAAGTTTTTGCACAGCAAAGGAAACCTAAACAAGATGAAAAGACCACTCGCAGAATCGCAGAAAATATTTGCAAACAAAGCAGCAGATAAAGGATTAATCTTCAAAGGATGCAAGCAGCTCATGTGGCTCAATATAAAAAGAAGAAAAAAACAATAAAAAAAATGAGTGGAAGACCTAAATAGACATTTTTCCAAAGAAGACATACAGATGGTCAACAAACACATGAAAACATGCTCAACATCACTAATTATCAGAGAAAGGCAAACCAAAACCACAATGAGATATCACCACACACCAGTCAAAATGGCCATCATAAAAAAAATCTACAAACAATGAATGCTGGAGAGGGTGTGGAAAAAAGAAGCCTCTTCCACTGTTAGTGGGAATGTAAAATGTTATAGCCACTATGGCAAACAGTATGAAAGTTCCTTAAGAAACTAAAAATAGAACAACCATATGACCCAGCAATCCTATTACCAGGCATATACCCAGAGAAAATCATAATTCAAAAAGACACATGCACCCCAATGTTCATTGCAGCATTGTTTACAATAACCAGGACATGCCAGCAGGCTAAATGTCCGTTAATGGAGGAATGGATAAAAAGATGTGGTTCATATATACAACAGAATATTACTCAGCCATAAAAACGAACAAATTTGGGTCATCTGTAGAGTCATGGATGGACTTAGAGACTGTCACACAGAGTGAAGTAAGTCAGGAAGAGAAAAAAAATTATATATATTAATGTATATATGTGGAATCTAGGAAAATGGTATAGGTGATCTTGTTTGCAAAGCAGAAGTAGAGACACAGACATAGAGAACAAATGTATGGATGTCAAGGGGGAAGAGGGTGGGAGGAATTGGGAGATTGGGGTTGATATATATATATATATATATATATGTGCATATATACACACATATATATACTATATATACAATAAGCAACTAATGAGAAGCAACTGTATAACTCTTCTCAATGCTCTATGATGACCTAAATGGGAAGGAAATCCAAAAAAGCAGATATGTGTGTGTGTGTGTAAAATATATATATATAGCTGATTCACTTTGCTGTGCAGTAGAAACTAATACAACATTGTAAAGCAGTTAACTCCAATAAAAATTAATAAAAGTAAGTAAATAAATCTAAAACTGGGTTGGGAGACTGTTCAACATTCACTGGCATATCACTGTGAATTATTGGACACCCTTGTTCTAGAATAAGGTATTCTAGAGCTCCCAGATGAATGGAGACAATTCTGAGTACTTTCAGATAATAAAACCTTCTGAAGGGCTAAAAAAAAAAGTCAAACTTTAAAGTGGAGCTTTAAATAGAATTGAAAGCTTTGAGTTAATAATTTTATGCAAAATAACTTTCACACTAGAAAGCAGCTTCCAGAGTGAGTGACAAAGTAGGCAGCAGACTTTTTTTTTTTTGCCATTGTGTTAAGGTGGAGCTTTATTCTTTCAGTTCTTTTTTGCTTTCTGGATATTTTTAATGTACTTATAGTATAAAAGAGAACCAGATCACACACCCCTGTTCAGTGCAACGTTATTCATAAGAGCTAAGCAGTAGAAACAACCCCAATGTCCAATAATAGATGAATGGATAAAGAAAAGTTGTGTGTATGTACAGTGGAATATTATTCAGCCTTAAAAAGGAAGGATATTCTGACACGTTACAACATGGTTGTAATGTCCATGTAATGTTACATTATACTGTAATATCCTAGAGTGTAATGTTCTTGAAGATATGATACCAAGTGAAAGTATTAGTATTTCATCACAGAAAGACAAATACTGTATGATTCCACTTGTTGCTTAGTTACTAAGTCATGTCCGACTCTTTTGTGACCCCATGGGCTATAACTTGCCAGGCTTCTCTGTCCATGGGATTTATTAGGCAAGAATACTGGAGTGGGTTGCCATTTCCTTCTCCAGGGGATCTTCCTGATCCAGGGACTGAACCTGTATCACCTGCTTCACAGGCAGACTCTTTACCACTGAGCCACCTGGGAAGCCCATGATTCCACTTGCGTGGGCATGCTATGTCACTTCAGTCGTGCCCAACTCTGCGACCCTGTGGTCTGTAGCCCATCAGGCTCCTCTGTCCATGGGGATTCTCCAGACAGGAATACTGGAGTGGGTTGCCATGCCCTTCTCCAGGGGATCTTCCCGACCCAGGGATCAAACCTGCATCTCTTATGTCTCCTGTATTGGCAGGCAGGTTCCTTACCACTAGCGCCACCTGGGAAGAGCCTTGATTCCACTTCAAAAGTGAAAGTGAAAGTTGCTCAGATGTGTCCAACTCTTTGCAACCCCATGGACCATACCGTCTATGGAATTCTCCAAGCCAGAATACTGGAGTGAGTAGCTGTTCCCTTCTCCAGGGAATCTTCCCAACCCACTTACATGAGGTCAAGCTCATAGAAACAGAAAGTGGAATGAGAGCTGCAGGGATTGGAGGGAGGGGAACAGAGAATGAAATAGAGAGTTTTGATGCTACAAGATGGAAGAGTTAACAGAGAACATAACAACGTGAATATAGTTGACAGTAATGAACTGTATATTTTAAAATGGTTAAGATAGTAAATTTTGTGTTATACATTTTCTACACCATTTTAACAGTTTTTTTTTTTTAAAAAGAAAGAGACAAAACTAGGGCTAAGTAGTTCAGTCATTTGAAACAAACAAACAAAAAAAGCAAGGATGAGGAGGCAGTAATTGGTCCCAGAATCAAATCCCAGTAACCTTTGGAAGTCAAAAGTGACAGTGATCCCTTCTTGGGCAGAATAAATGTCAAAAGAAAAATGTACATGGAGAAATTAATATCAAAAACAGAACATTCAGAAGTAAGAAGAAGAGGGGAGAGGAAGGGAAGGAGTGGTGAGAACCAAGCTGCAGTTGTCGTCTATAAAAGGATTATTTTCAATAATACACAAAAACACCCAGAATAATGCAGCAGTGTCATATCCAGCATTGTACAAAGTATTAAAGTGTTGCCACAGCTGTCACAAAAGCCCTTCATGCTGCTGGCAGAGGAAGAGTGCCTGTGACTAATTAAAATAAAACCTCACCAATCAGCGGTGTGTGTTTCAGACTTAATCAGATTGCTTTGCCCACATCTAGCGAAAGAAAATGGAATGGAGATAAAGAATAGTTTGTAAAGCATAGACGCCAATGATGGTAACTAGGCCAAGGCCTTGAGTTCTGAGTTGTCAAGAGGTAGTTTGTGGAGATGAAGGGGAACACTACTGGCTAACTGGAGGAGGTAGGCGCAAGGCATTGAAAGAAGGGTGAGAAGACTGAGACAAATCTTACCAGTAAAATTGCGGCGTGTACGCTGGTTCTGCCTTAAGCTTGTTCTATTTACTCATTTTTATTTTTTTCAATTGAAGTGTGGTAGATTTACAGTGTTGTGTTAGTCTCTGTGTGCAGCAAAGTGATTCAGTTGTACACGTATTTACATATTCTTTTTCGTATTCTTTTCCACCATGGTTTATTATAGGACATTGTATGTAGTTCCCTGTGCTCTACAGCAGGACCTTGATGTTTATCTATTTTACATATAGTAGCTTGTATCTGCTAATCCCAACTCCCACCCCCTTTTCCCTTTGGTAACAACAGGTTTGTTTTCTAGGTCTGTGAGTCTGTTTCTGTTCTGAAAATAAGCTCAGTTGTGTCATATTTTAGATTCCATATATAAGTGAGATCACATAGTATTTGTCTTTCTCTTTTGGACATTTCACTTATATAATAATCTCTAGATCAATCCCTGTTACTACCACTGGCATTATTTCATTCTTGAAACAAATTAGTTCTTACTTAAATTTTATTAGTCCCTGCCCTCTTCCAACCCTAACCACCACAGCTCCCAGAGGGTCAAGACAGGCAAAGACAGACCTGCCAGGCGGAGCAGGCTCATAGCAACACTGGAGCTCCCAGGGATCCCTCCAGGCTAGCCACAAGGCTCGTGCAGGAATGTGCTGGGTTACTGATGCCGTGAGGTGATGTACACAGAGGCAGCCTGGTGGAAACTTTGTCACACAGATGGCTACATGAAAGCCAGCCTGGCCAGCAGCCATGCATCATGGCACTTCAGTGTGCAGCCCTTCCTGACCGGGCGAGGGCTGACCGAAGCGGCGTCCCCTGAGGGGGGCTGTGTCCCCTGCCCTGCCTGCTCGGGACACCGGGATCCTGTCAGCAGTGGGTAGCTGGGGCTCTTCTCCCAGATGGATTCCACCTAGGGAAATACTTGGAGGTGTTCTTTAATTTAGACCTCAATAAAGATTAAACCAAGGATAATTGAGAATGGCTGAGTCTCACATTCTGTAATAAGTGCTACCTAAAATTTAGTGTACTGTTAACTTGGGGAAAACTGCAATGGGGTTCTGACTTTTGCTCCTACCAAAGTAAGGAATTGGTGTTACGGAATCTAGGTCTAGCTGATCTTCCACTTAATTTTTGATCCATAATGGCCCAGGTTCAGGGAATTGTTTCTTACATCAAAGCTCTGGTTATTAATCGGAGAGAATTCTCAATATTCATATCTATAATCTCTCAAAGCTCAGATTTTAAATAACAAAGGCTATATCAATTGATGTCCAGGGAGCGTGCCTTTTCCACTGTATTCTGCCAAATGCCTACGTTCGCTTATTTGTAACCCAAAAATGACTCCTTTCTCCACTTGCAACGTGCCCTTTGGCTCCATCATCAGCATCAGCTTGCTTCTGCTCAGCTTCTTCTATGGTGCACCGGGCTGGGAACTGGAATTCTTGATATCAAGGATTACTTCTGGACTGGTTCTGACTGATTCTCCCCATTGGGAAAGAAATAGAGATTCTAGGTCACTTCTCGAACAATCCTATTCAACATCCTCCCTTGGCTTCAGATGGTTTAGAGTTTACTCGTTAAGCATTTCACATTTATAGATGAGGGCAGGAAGGAACTTAAGACTGAGCCACTGCATATGGATATGAGTGTATACACTGTGCCAAGGTGCCCAGCCGAGGAGGCAAGGAGGGCTGAATTCCAGTCCTGCAGGAAGGGATGTCTTTGCACAAAAGGGGTATCTTTCCACTAAACCTTATGCTGGTGGAGTATGTCCACACAGAAGGGTTATCCATTTAGAATTTGCATATTTTATAGGCTGGCAACAGCCCATCCTGAGGCAGATGCTGTGGGATGGGGAAAGAAGGTTTCAAAGGAGCCTAAAGAAAAGTTTACCGGGATTGTGAATGTTGGAAATTCTGTCTGATCCTCCCCGCAAATGTAATGGTGTTCAGTCTATGGATCAAAGATAAAGGGTCTGAAACTCTGTGACCCAGATTCACCAAGGGGACATGCATTACTTTCCCCATCTAACTCCTTTCCCTTCTCTCTGAACACTTCTTCAGAAAAGTAAGAGCTGGTTTTTGCTATGTAAAACTGGGAGAAAGAGAGCTTACATAATGTACAAATACCACAGAGCATAGCAGACAGTTCAGAGCTGCATTAGATGCCACAACCCGACATACACGCTCACTCAGCCAGCGGAGTAACTGTTGGGTCTGATTACAGTCATCTGCAGGGGACATGGCGTGGGGGCCCGAGGTGCCAGGACAGCTTGCAACAAAGGGGAGCTTTGTTCAGTGTGGCGAGTTCTGCCCTCAAATCTTCCTTCTCTAGACTTCCCTTTCATCCCTCATCTTTCACACATCCTCTCTCGCTGTGCATGTTCTGTGTTCTGGAATTCTCACTGCCTCCCAGTCACCGTGTTTGCTTTGATTGATTCTCTTTGTTCTTCGTGTAAGCAGAGTTCTGCTGAACAGAATACTAGAGTCTCCAGCCAACTCGAGTCATTCCTTTCATGCCTACCTTCCCTGCTCAGGCAGCTGTAAATGTGGAGACAGGGATTTTGGAGTACCTACTAGGCTCCAGGCATGACATGTGCTTCTAGTCACTGGGAATACAGTGGTGATTCAAATAGCTGAAAATTCCCACTTGTGTGGAACCTACACTTTTAGAGCTGGTGGGGTATGGGAGAGACAGGTAATAAAATAAGCAAATGAAATGTGTCCTGTGTCAGATGGTGACAAGAGTGCAGAGGACTGTGGAGGTGGGAGTGCCACTTTCTAAAGGTGCTTGAGAAGACCCTCAATGAGAAGACGACATTTGACTGAAGATATGAGTGAGCTGTGACGTAGTCGAGAGGAGAACTCATCCAGGGACTTCCTGGTGGTCCAGTGGTTAGGAATCCATCTTTCAGTGCAGGGGATGTGGGCTCAATCCTGGCTGGGGAGCTAAGATCCCGTATGCCACGCAGCAACTGAATCTGCCTGCCACAACTAAAGAGTAGCCCGCACCTCCCCCAAGGGAGAGCTCACGTACCTCAGCAAAGATCCTGCATGCTGCAACTAAGACCCAACACAGTCAACAAATAAATAAATAATTTAAATAAATAAAATAATGAAAGAATTCATCATGATTCTTTTGCAACTCTCACACTTCTAATTAGCTATGTGTGGGCGTGAGTGTTCAGTCGCATCCGACTCTTTTTGACCTTATGGACTTCTGCCCGTTAGGCTTTTCTGCCCATGGGATTTCCCACGCAAGAACAGTGGAGTGAGTTGCCATTTCCTCCTCCAGGGAATCTCCCTGAGCCAGGCATCAAACCCAAATCTCCTGTGTCTCCCGCAGTGGCAGGTGGATACTTTAACACTGAACCGCCTGGGAAGCCCAGGAGCCATGAAAGCAGGGACTTTTGTCTATTTTGTTCATTACTATATTCCCAGTGCCTTGGATTTAAGGGATTCTCAGTAAATGTTGCCAGAATAAATGAATGAATGCTATTTAAATGTATGTGAAGATGAAATAGTTTCTGACACAGTAATAGTAATATTTTCCATTTTGGAGTTATTGTATTCTTGAAATTTACAAACATAATTTTATTTAATCTGCATATCATCATTACCCTTGTTTTACAGAGGAGGAAACTTACCAGTAGTTACACAGTAAAAAGAAGAGCTGAGATCTGAACCTAGGGCTATTTGACTCCACAGCCCACACTCACCACTGAGGTGTACTCTCTCCCCAGCAACAAGGCAGCAGCTGCCAAGGGTACCTGCAGGACCACTCATTGGAAAAGACCTGATGCTGGGAAAGATTGAAGGCAGGAAGAGAAGGGGATGACAGAGGATGAGATGTTCGGATGGCATCACCAATTCAATGGACATGAGTTTGAGCAAAGTCCAGGCCCTGTATTAATAGGACCACAGTCACTATGAGACTGTTTCTAAAGCTTCTCCCTGGGAAATCCTGGTGAACAGCCTGGGATAAGAACCTGTGCTAAACATCCTATCTTATACGTCAAGATCCAGTGAAAAACATTAATGCAGTGCCTACCCCATTCTATACTTTAATAGAACATTCATTTACTCTCAAGCCAGTTTGGGACAAAACTGTGACACTTAGCTTGGAGCGACCCAGAGTCCCAGCTGAGACTTGTGCAGCTCAGGGTCTCCGCCCTGCTCATCCACATTTACCCACGTACGGCCTCTTTCCTCATGGCTCTGCTGTCCGCCAGGGACAGGGAGAGGACAAGCCCAGGACTGTCCCCCAGTGCAGAGCGCTCAGCCTCCACTGCTGCTGCTGGCTACAGCCTTATGAACAAGCAAGGCTCCCGCCCCTCCATTTCCACCCCACTTCTTGAGTACCTGCCTCCCATCATTTCCTGGTCCTACCACACGAATTCCTTTCATTCCCTGAGCTTGTCCTGTTGTCTCACCTACTGGCTCAAGTCATGCTTATGCCTCTACCTAGACCAATCTTACCCTCTCATAGTCTGATTAAAGCCCATTCATGCTTCTGGTCTCAGTGTAAATGCCACTCCTTCCAGGAGGGCTTCTTTAACCACCTCACGCCCTGCCTAGATATCTCTCTGCTCTACTGGCAACCAAGATTTCCTCTACAGTAGGGGACTACCACCTTGGATTCACAATTACCTGGTATTTTTGCAGAGGCTCACTGAGATCAATGACCACACCTCTTGGGAATCTCTTTGCAGCCTACCATTTATTCACTCTCCTCCAAGAAACAGTTTATCAAATTTTCTTTGGGAAATGTCCTTCCTCCCCATTTCAGCCGTGTGCTTCGTGTGAGATTGACACCAATGCCCAGCGCCAGTTGTGGAGCTTAAATTAACCAGCCTCCTCTATCTCCATTCTCCCTATCACAGTGATTGACATGGGGTGAAATGTGATTTAGGTCCAATCAGGTTGAACCTCAGGGCTTCCCCTGGAAATGATGTACCTGTCCTTTCTCCCCTACTGCACATGTAGACTCCTCAGATACTGGAAGTCACCCAGGACTGGTGGGGGTGAGGCTTGGGGTGGGCGAGTATGGCCAACAGTGGAGCCAAGCAGAGCTAGGAAATGGAGAGAAAAAGATAAAGTCTTGGTCATGTTATTTGAGCCCCTGGATCAAGCATTGCCTGAAACTAGAGTTACCTTGAGACTTGTCAGTTACACAGACCTATAAATTCCCGTTGTGTTTAAACTAGCTCAAAAGTGAAAGTGAAAATGACAGTCGTGTCCGACTCTTTGCGACCCCATGGACTGTAGTCTGCCTCCTCTGTCCATGGGATTCTCCAGGCAAAAACACTGGAGCAGGTTGCCATTTCCTTCTCCAGGGAATCTTCCTGACCCAGGGATTGAACCTGGGTCTCCTGCATTGCAGGCAGTTTCTTTACTGTCTGAGCCACAGGGAAGCCTAAACTAGCTAAGGGTTGTTTACTTCTTGTTGCTACTTGCAACTAAGGAACATGCTGATTTCAAATTCTGCCTTATGACCACCATCTCACATCCAGTCCTCTGATTACTTACCCAGATCAAAGTCTTTGGTCTGGGTAAGTAATCAGAGGACTGGCAGTTCTGTGCCCCCAGCTTGGTACAGGCAGGTCCTGGAAGCACTCAACCCTCTATACTCTGGTAGCTGAAAAGGTTGGATCTACCTCTTTATCCCCTATTCCTACTCAAGGGCTGGTCAGACATCTCTCCCTCAGCCTCCTAGGCCCTGCAGATGCAGCAGTTTTCTATCTGACTGAGATACAATCTCCAACTCCTGGTCCTACTTACAGAATCATCCCTGATTAGCTTCATTCAAGCTCCCAACTTGGCTTAGCAGGTCTAATACCTCAGAGCTGGTTAGGGACCATGGGCCACTCAAAGCACAGATTTACGGTACACTCTCCTTGCCTTGAAGAAAAAAAAAAAAAATCCAGGCTGTGATTGGTTCTTCTACTCACACTCCGAATGAATTCTGTGCCCTGTCAGTGTCAGCAGTCTATTTCTACTCCTGTTGTTGCAATCACAGAATTTGAGAAAGAAACATAGAGGTCATTTATTTCATTCCCCCTTCCCAGGGTAGGGGTCTGGCATGCCTTGGCTTGAACACATCAGGGACTGGCTGCTCCATCCTTTGCAAAGCAGGCATGTTGTCAGACAGCTCAGATTGTTAGAAAGTTCTTCCTGAAATTGAGCTGGAATCTGTTTTCTTGTCATTCCACCTAGTCCTGGATCTGCCATCTGGAGTCGCTGGCGTCAGCCTGTTCCCTTCCACACATGGCAGCCACTGGGATATATGAGGACAGCGTGCACGGCCCTGGCGTCTGCTTGACTCCAGGCGCAGCATCCCTTGTGGCCTCACCCAGTCCTCCTGTGATTTAGCCTCCTGATACTGTACTAGCACATCATCCTCTGAATGTGCTCCCGTGTGTGGTTGGCTCTGCAAAAATACAGCTCCTTGAAGAGATCGCAACACTCTAGATATGGCCCGCCCAGCACAAAGTACAGTAGGGCCATTCTGTAACTTCTTCTGGGGCTTCCCACGTGGTGCTAGTGGTAAAGAGCCCACCTGCCAATGCACGAGACATAAGACACTGGGGTTTGATCCCTGGGTCGGGAAGATCCCCTGGAGGAGAGCATAGCAACCCACTCTAGCGGTCTTGCCTGGAGATTCCCATGGACAGAAAAGCCTGGCAGGCTACAGTCCTTAGGGCTGCAAAGAGTTGGACATGACTGAAGCAACTTAGCATACACACACACACCTTCTTCGGGACTCACCACATTTATTAATAATGACATTAAGTTTCCAGTGTCATTTTGATAGCCTCATCGTACTATTTGTTCAGTATTATATTATCAGGAAAAAAAATCAATGAATTTTCCATATTTGAAGATTTGATATATGGAACTCTATATTGATTTTTCATTAATTTTATCTTGTCAGTTTCAGACTGGGCAGAATCACAAAGGTGACCATAAATCATCATCCACATCAAGAAACTTTTGAGAGCAGAGGGGGTGCTATTATTGCTATTAATAACCATATTAAAGCACAGAGCGCTCAGCTCCATGCTCTGTGATGACCTAGGTGAGTGGGGTTGCGTGGGGGGAGGTGGAAGGAAGGTCCAAAAAGGAGGGAATATACATATACAAACAACCGATTCACTTCATCGTAGAGCAGAAACTAACAAAACAGCATAAAGCGATTATACGCCAATAAAAAAAATAAGCAGGGCTTCCCTGGTGGCTCAGGAGAGAGTCTGCCTGCTGATGCAGGAGACCTGGGTTTGATCCCTGGTTTGGGAGGATCCCACATGCCGCACAGTGGCTAGGCCTGGGCTCCACAACTATTGAGCCTGTGCTCTGGAGCCTGAGTGCTGCAACCGCTGCAGCCTGCGTGCCCTGGAGCCTGTGTGCTGCAAAGAGCAGAGCCGCTGCAATGAGAAGCCCACACTCTGCAACTAGAGAATAGCCCCTACTTGCTGCAAGTAGAGAAAAGCCTTCACAGCAATGAAGACCCAGCACACCCACAACTAAATAAATAAATCTTAACATAAATAAATGCAATAAAAATAAATTACACTATATATGTGTGTGTAGAAATAATCATATTGAGACAGCAGGAATAACCAGGACTGTCCCAGTCAATCCTGGACACAGGCCACCTTCAGCATAGAGGTTAAGACCACAGAGTACAGATTCAAAACCCAGGGCTCTTGTTTACCAGCTCTGTACTTAATATCTCAAAGTTTCTCTTTTCCCATCTTGAAAAGGGAGATAAAAGTCCTACATCATAGGGTTATCATAAGCATCAAACAAGATCATTTATGGAAAGCATTTAACCCAGAGCATGGCTTGCAGTAAGTGCTTAGAAAATATCACCTGTTATTTTTAGCTTCTTGAGCTCTTTCTGAATTTGAGCAGCTATCCCTCTCCATATTGTGTCATCTTTAAATCTGATAAGTATGACTTCCACTGCTTTGTCTGAATTATTGCTTAAAATAACCTGTGACAGCATCTAAGACAGAATCCTGTGGCCTGTCTCTGGCGTTCTCTTTCCCAGTTCATGTTAATGCGTTGGTTTCTCTTCTTTGGATGTGGCTGTCAAACCAGCTAATGCGGTGCACTAGGGGAAAGCAAGTCCAGTATTAACAGATCCTGCAACAATTCAGAGGCTTAACGGCCATTCAAGTTTCTTTTTCTCTCACGTAACCATCGGTGGAGATCCCACTTGGGCAGAAAGCTGTCCTCCACTGTCAGTCAAGGACCCAGGCTGAGGGCAGTTCCTCCATCTTTAACACGTGGCCTCAGTTGCTCTGCTGGCCACCAATCCAGCCAACAGGAAGGGGAAGAATTTGGAGGAAGGAGAGAGATTATGGGGGCCAGGCCCAGAAGTGGCAAACATCTCATGTGCCGGTGGGGAGAACATAGACACAGTGGGCCCCTGCCTGCCTGTGTGCGTGCTCAGTCATGTCTGACTCTTTGCAACCCCAAGGACTGTAGCCCACAAGGCTCCTCTGTCCATGGAATTGTGCAGGCAAGAATGCTGGAGAGGGTTGCCATTTCCTTCTCCAGAGAATGTTTCCAACCCAAGGATCAGATCGAACCCGTGTCTCCTGCATTAGCAGGCTGATTCTTTACCACTAGCACCACCTGGGAAGCCCACTTACCTGCATGGAAGGTGGGAAATGCCATACAACTGAGCAGACAGGGTCCCCCTCCACTCCTCTTACTACAAAGAGGGGGAGATGGGAACTTGGTGGACAGCTAGGCATTTTTACCTCAACCATGTCCCTAATGCTTTATCATTCAGCCCACATTTTCTATTTTATCCTTGGGGAGATAAAGTCAGACTCTCTCAAAGGCCTTAAGAAATCAAAGGCCTCCAGCATTCTTCTTTGCCACTGGCCTGGTAAGCTGTCAAAAGAGGAAATCATTTCCAGGGCCTTATAATAAGATAGCATACAAGTGGCCTATACAGTACCTGAAAAATGGTTTCACATTTCAAGCAATGAAATTTATCTAATCTTTCCATTAATCTGTGCGGGGAAGAAACAATAAAGGAGAATGCAGGAACACAGTGGAGTTCAAAAATGAAGTCAAATGAAATTCTGAGACTAAGAATTTTATGGAACAGTCAAGCAAAAAAATGGAATTCTACATAAAAGTTAAGGTAATGGAATAGATTGTTCAACATTTCTCTCTGAGCAGTTCTGAGCTCCTTGAAATAGATTGCAGAAACCAGATTTCTGAAGCAAGTAACATAAACATTATGTTCAGCTCTGAAACTCCAGCCTGGAGCTATTAAAGTCAAGCACCGTGGATAAGTAACCTCCTCTGAGACAACTCAGTTGTTCATTCAACAAACATGCATACAGAAACCACTTGGTACTAAGTACTATGCTGAAAATAAAGAAATAAACAAGCAGTAGTCTCTGCTCTTAAAGATTTTTTGAGACTAAAAGGTCAAAATTCCTAGTTGCAAAACATCAGGAACCAACTCTGACTACTTTAAGCAGAAAATGAATTTACTTACTGAAGAATATTAGTCAGATCACAAAATCTCTGGGGATCTACATTCCAAAACAGTTTATGGAACTGTCTAGAGGAGGTACCACTGGTCTCCCTGTTGGCACTGGTCCCCCCTGTTGGCTGAACTGGTGACATTGCTGGTGCATGACCTCAGATGCTCTCTCTCCACGATCTTCAGCCACTCCCCCTGAGACTGCATTAGATACAGGCTACCTTTGCCAAAGTGTATTCTGTCTGGTGCTTGATGCTTTACAGCACTAGCTTCTGATTCAAGGTCCTGGATGGACATGTGTGCTTGGTGGTCCAGGTCACATGTGTGCCATAGCTGCAAGGGAGGCTGGCAAAGTGAGTATGTGCCTTCATGACGGGATGTGGGGATTCATAAAACAGTGAATTCCTCAAACAAAGGAAAAGTGTGAAACGTTTTGAGGGGGAAAAAAATTCATGTTGATGTTTGGCAGAAACCAACATAATACTGTAAAGCAATTATTCTTCAATTTTAAAAAATGATTCTTTAAATAAAAAAATTGATAAATGTCCATAATGAGGTGAAAAAGATACACATAAACACATACATTAAAGTGAAGTGTTTTAATGGATGGACCTAGAGATTGTCATACCGACTGAAGTAAGTCAGACAGAGAAAGTCAAATATCACATGACATCACTTATATTGGAGTCCAAAACCATGGTACAAATGAATTTATTTACAAAACAGAAATATAGTCACAGATACAGAGAACAAACTTATGGTTACCAAGAGGGAAAGAGTGGAGGAGGGTTAAATTGGGAGATTGTAATTGACATATACACATTACTATATATAAAAAGATTACTAATAAGGACCTACTGTACAGTATGGGGAATTCTTCTCAGTGCTCTACAATGGCCTATATGGGAAAAGAATCTAAAAAAGACTGGATAGGACTTCCCTGGTGGTGCAATGGACAAGAATCTGCCTGCCAATACGAGGGACATGGGTCTGATCCCTGGTCCAGGAATATCCCACATGGTGTGGGAACAACTGAGCTCTTGCTCCAAAACAAGAAAAGCTACCACAATGAGAAGCCCTCACACTGTGATGAAGAGAGTAGCTCTCACTTGCTGCAACTAGAGAAAGCCTGGGCAACAAAGACCCAGTATAGAGTGTTTATATACAGATAAATAAAATAATTCTTTTTTTTTAAAGTGTGGATATATGTGTATGTATAACTGAATCACTTTGCTGCACACCAAAACTAACACAGCACTGTAAATCAACTATATGCCAGTAAAAACCTTTTTAAAATGGAGTATCTTATAAACTTTATGAACAAAGAGTTGCAGAACCACAGAGGACAGAAAGGTCAAATCTTTCCCAGCCAGGTCAGCAAAGTCTTCACCAAGGCAACCTCCAGCTCTCCCATCCATCTGGCACATCATCATTCTGCTCACATCTTCTGTCTTCTCCTCCGGGTTGTAAAGGATGAGTAAGAGCTTTCTGGGAAAAGATTCTGAGGGGAGCCAGGGGAGGCACCTAGAGAAAAGGTGTGTAAAAAGGCATGGAGGTGGAAGGCTTGGTATGTCTGCTGAGAGTTCCTTGTAGGGAGGTGAAGGCTGTATCAGCAGCAAGGGGTAGGTGGGCTAAGAGATTAGGATTGGGACCATGAAAAGCCTTGTTGGCAGGTAGGGAATATGAACTTTATTTTTAAGAAAAAGGACTCATTGAGTGTCATGTAAGGATGGGAGCTGATAAAACCTGCATGTTTTTAAGAAGTAAACTGGTGCAACATAGAGGGTAGATGCATTGGAAAAGGAAATGGCAACCCACTCCAGTGTTCTTGCCTGGAGAATCCCAGGGATGGGGGAGCCTGGTGGGCTGCCATCTTTGGGGTTGCACAGAGTCAGACACAACTGAAGCGACTTAGCAGCAGCAGCAGGGTAGGACAGAAAAATGAGGATGAAGAAAGAGAGCATATCTTTTGCTGATCTCTGCAAAAGCTAAGTGAAAATGATGCAGAATCAAGGCAGTGGCCTCAGGAATGGGGAGAAAGCTGGAAAATGCTTCCAATGTTGATATGTTCAATGGGAAACCAGACTGTGGGTCTGGAGATTCCAGTGTGGGATTCCTATTAGCATTTACATGGCTGTTGATATAATAAGAGAGGGTACAGTGGGCAGGGGTGGGTGAACAGAAGGTGACTGGAAACATCGTTTAATCATTAGAATCTTCAAGCCAGGTTTCACAATCCTAGCACCAAGCTGCAGGCAGAGTAAGCCCAGGGCATAATGCGCCACACCGGTGTCAGTGAGACAGGGAGATCTTGAGCTCCGCTTCCCGGAGGGCATGGTCTAGTAGAAGTGCCTGGAGGGTACTTAGGGTTTTGGCTACCCAGGATCAGTCTCCTCCTCTAATAGCAATGGTGCCTGATTTCTTTGGGGGAATTATCTCACCCGCCATGTATAGTTTTGTGTCAATCAAGGTGCCCTGTCCAACCCTGGACTAAAAGGTAGGCATGGGCCCCAAGGATAATCAGACACTCTTCAAGGACTTTGTATGCTGAGCCAAGTGAAGCAAGGCTGGAAAGAAAAGTCTGGAGCCGGTTCAACCAGGCAACTTCTCCCTCAGGCGACTTGTCCATCAGTCCCTGCTCCATGGAATCCTGAGCCGTACTTGCTCGGTCCTTCTGCAAGCCTGCCTTTCCAGCTTTCCTTTCAATCCTGTGAACTCAGTGAGACTCTTCAGCTGAATTTCTCTTCTGTTTAGAAGTTGAATCAGTGGCTTGCAATCAAAGAACCGTAACCAACTGAGTGACAAGCACTCATGGGAACTCTAGGTAGGAATTCTTACAAACCAATCTCTGAACAGAGGCAAAGTGATTATAAAAAAGGAACAGGGCTCTCATGTGACTAGGGCTGGGACTAGGAGGCTTAGATTCTAGCTTATTCCATCTTCACTTGTCAGAAGACCTTGGATAGATCCTTCTGCCTTTCTGAGCTTAATGCTTTCATCTGCAAATCGCAGTAGTGGGCTGGATGATAACTCAGCCTCTGGTGGCGTGTAAACTGATCCTCACGAGAGAGGGGGCTTGATTTGTAGTGTTTGATGATTTCTATGGTATAACTACTCCCCTCATGGGTGATTTCAAACTCCCGATGTTTTAACAACCAGCTTACAAATATCCTGAAAATGTTGCTCTTGGTAGCTCTTGGTACCATCAGGTACAGGCTGGCTCTGGCACAACACTATTGGTGTCAGCCTTCTAAAGATGGCTTCTGGTCTGTGCCCCTCTAAATTGGGAAGCTAGAAGACTAAGTATTTGGCTCTTGTTGGAAATGAAGAGTATGGGGCAACATTTAAGAATCACACAAGAAACTTATTACAATGTGGGAGACACTCTGCATTAGCATGGGGAGGCCCTCGGAAACCTGCGCATGCTCCCTAGTGATCTTGGTGCCAGAGGCATGAGAGACACAGGCTTGGAAAGTGGAAGGGAATATGAAGAAGGAACAGGGCACCAGTGGTGGTAGGAAATGGAGAGGCAAGGGGAGAGAGGAAGATTGCTGAGGAAATGGGTAACTCAGACCACAGGCACGAATGGGATGAGGAGGCTGAGGGAGGAAAAGAGGGGAAGGAGGTAGGAAATATTCTCAACTAAACATCTAGACGTGGAATGCCGTGCAGAACACCAGATATCAGAGGACTTTGACTAAGATTTGATGATGATGATGGTGGTGGTGGTGGTGATGAGACTGCTGGTGGTGGTGATGGAGGGCAGTAGGCTTTGTTCACCAGCCTTACAGCGCTGGTAGGAAGCAGAGCCATCTGGTGCATATTCGGCACATTACAGAATCCATTTTGCTTTCACTAGTGCTGCTCAGCCAAATTTATATCTGTTTCTGGCTGCAAAACTTGCCTGGTATTGGACTAAGCCCTGAGCTCTGAGCAGGAAGAATCCTGTGCCAGGGACGTGATCAGGCTTTTCCCGAGCCCAGGGCAAGTCTACATCTCTGAGCCTTCCTAGAATTTGAGTGCTTGTTCCAGAGGGTGGGAACCCAGGAATGTCTCTAAATAAATGATTGAAAACTCTGAAGGAATTTGTGCTCACAGAGCCAACCCTCTGTCTCCTCCCACAGAAGAGAGCAGCTTTGGCCCCAACCTCACTGCTTTTTCACACCTTGGTCCTGCTAGTCTGTGGCTTCTGGGGGCAGGGACGGGGTTTTTGTTCATCTTTTCAGGCCACAGCCTGTTCTGTACCTGTATCTGCTGGGTGCATGGAAGGAAGATGCAGGCAGGTGATGGCTACATACCAGTAGGGCAGAGACAGATGGAACAAAAGTAATAGAACAATGGTAGTGGGTGGCTGAAGACTTGGGGTCCAAACACTCTGAAATCCACCCTTCTAGAGGAGGAAAATGAGTCTGTTAGTGAGTTAACAACACACTTTAAAAAAACTGACTTATGCTCCTCCCTGTCATGGTCACACCCAACAAACCAAACAGAGGAAAACAAGACAACTTGTGGGACAGTAGGGGGAGGGGAGGCACGGACTGATAGGCAAGGCTCTGGGACCCACAGAGCCTTTGTCTCTGTAGTCTTTCAGCTTATTCCTCCCCTGGCTGTTCCAAAGCACACACGCAGTAATTTCTCTTCCCAGGACTGAAACATAGGACATCGCTAAACCTCCTCTGGATCCTGAAATAATGCTTCGAGTTTGACACATCTGACTTTCCCCACTTACAATTCCTCATCAGAAATTCTTCGTTCCACCCTGACATCTGAGACACCCTGCTCAGCTCTTCAGCCCTGCTTGCTTTGCGTTCCCACAGCTCAGCTCAGACAGATGAAACGCTGGATAAAACCTCTCGGTGCATGGGGCAGGGACCTTGTCTTTGTGTCTCATAAAATGCCGTGTACACCTGCAGTGCCTTGTAAATAATAAATGGCCATAATAAAGAAACTGCCTCTTCGAGGTCAGAGACACATGTTTGCAGAAAAACAGGCCCCTCCTGTTTCCCAGGTCTGGCTGGTGTGGCTGTCACCTGAGCCTGAAGATACACGGCACAGAGCTTTCCAAAGAACCACATGACCCGAAAACTTAGAGTTCTAAATAGAATAAAAGGCACAATGCCAGGATTTCTTGGCCAAGGGAGGTCAGGGAGCAGCTTGCTGACATACTATGCACTTGAAAAATAAATGCACCATGGAAATGCAAGATGTCATTATGATTACTTTAAGTTTTATTATTCGGTTTAATCTGGCCTTTACAAATTACAATGGCACAGGCCTTTTTAGCCAAGTACACTATAGTAATACTTTACTATTGAAAGAGAGAATGACTGGTAACATCGGGTATTATTTTTATGATAATGACTTACCCATTCAGTATAGGGCAGAAGGGAAGTCTCTTGCCAAATGGGTGAACAAGCTGAAATGGACAAAGAGGGTCTCCTTAGGGCAATTATGGGAAGGACAGCAGCACAGTTCCCATATGGTCACTCACTATGATGACCCGATGCCTCTGACACTGGGAACAGGTAGAGTAAAACACTGATATATCCGCTGGTCTCCCATTACAGTTAAGACATGACAGTTCATCTTTTTGAAAATGTGCAGCTAAAATCTCCCCACCTTGTTCCCTGTTCCAGGGCATCATCAGGGCAAGAAAAGCTCTACCACGATGTGCTCATCTATTAGCTATTTTGGCTGCAGAAACTTAGAGCACTTCATAATAATAGCAGCCATTATTTTCTGCACTCTTGCTCTGTGCCAGGCACTGTGTACTTCCTTATTTAATCCTTTCCACTCACCCGATGGTCCCAACACGTCATGGTAAATAGAAGGGGAAAAAGTGGAAGCAGTGACATTTTATTTTCCTGGGCTCCAAAATCACTGCAGTCAGTGACTGCAGCCATGAAATTCAAAGACACTTGCTCTTTGGAAGGAAAGCTATGACGAGCCTAGACAGTGTATTAAAAAACAGAAACATCATTTTGCCGACAAAGGTCTGTAGAGTCAAAGCTATGGTTTTTCCAGTAGTCACGTACAGATGTGAGAGTTGGACCATAAAGAAGACTGAGTGCTAAAGAATTGGTACTTTCGAATTGTGGTGCTGACAAAGACTCTTGAGAGTCCCTTGGACTGCAAGGAGATCAAACCAGTCAACCCTAAGTGAAATCAACTTTAAATATTCACTGGAGGGCTGATGCTGAAGCTGAAACTCTAGTACTTTGGCCATCTGATGTGAAGAACTGACTCATTGGAGAAGACCCTGATGCTGGAAAAGATTGAAGGCAAAGGAGTAGGGGGCAGCAGAGAATGAGATGGTTAGAAAGCATTGCCAACTCAATGTACATGCTTTGAGCAAACTCGGGGAGATAGTGGAGGACAGAGGAGCCTGGCCTGCTACCATCCACGGGGTCACAGAGGCAGGTACTACTTACAGCACTAAACAACCTCTCCTGAAGTAAACCCTGTTTTTCTCTATTTTACAGGATAAATAATCCTGTTGTTATTACAGGGTAATAATCCTGTTATTATCCTTAAGGCTCAGGGTCTAGGACCCAGTACAGTTAGGATTCAAATAGTCTTAAATGTGAACCCAGATCTCAAGATCTCAACCACTAGGACCTACCACCTCCACTGCCATTTGGAAAATTTTTAATGGTTGAAATAATTTACTCAACATAAGTGGCTCAACCTTGACACCTCTAGTTAAGAGGGAATACTTCTCAGTAATCCAAACTAATGGGAAGGACAGAGCAGGGGCATGGGTAATCCCAATGCACAGATCCTCAGGAAATCATTTAGTCTGAGCTCCAGACTGCCCAGCTGGGATAGTTCACAGCAGATGGCTCTCTGAATGATATTTTTCCAAGGCAGATATTAAAAGTAGCCCATGGTTTCTGAGATACTCTGGCTAAGTGGGAGAGGGGAGTAACTCTGAAGGAAGGGTGGGAGGGGAGTAACTGAAGGAAGGGTGGGGATGGAGGGACTGCTGAGGCATGAAAATGTGACTGTAGTTAATCCATAAGGCTGATCATCAAAGTTGATTAGATTTGCTCTTTCCATTAATTAGCAGAGCTATGTGGTTATGGCTCCTTTATACCTCTGAGACTTTAGAAAATGTTTTATCTGGAAATGAGGGAAGTGGAGGGAAATTAGAAAGGTGGATGCTTCAAGGTTCTTATCATCTCAGTGTGACCATCTGTCCTAGACTCAATTTACTCCAGATTGTGAGTCCATGAGCCATATTAATGAGAAAGTAGGGAGACGGCCTCCATGCAAGACTTGCTCTGGACTAAAGTTATTGCCTCACAAACAACTCACTAATTTCCAATTAATCCTCTGATCCACCCCTGAGCCCTGGCTGGAGCATACTGTGCCCCTTTCCCACCCTCCTTGCAAGAAGGGAGCAAGATGAAACACAGACTGGGCAGTGTACATGGCTTGCACTCCATGGATATCACAGAACCACATTTGTCTTTAAAATCTCGAAGATAAGAGGGCTGGCTGGGAGGATTTATGGAGGGAGAAGTGTTGTGTGCATGTGTGAAAGGGCGGGCGGTGGTGGTGGGGTGTGTATACGTGCGTGTGCACTGAAGCATGTAGTGTAATGTCCTGGGTGCTGTGTCAGTCAAGGGTGCAGTGTGGTGTGTTGACAGCGTATGAGCATTGAGGGGGACAGATACAGTGGTAGTGATGGTGGTGTGTGCATATGAATGTGTGTGTGCATAAAGACAGAGTGAAGCCATCTGCAACAAAATAATCTGCTTGAAAAGGGAGTTTTTCCATTCCCTAGAAATTTGCCAGGATAACTTCTTTTTTAGCCAAAACATCTGTTCAGAGGGTCTCTGGCGCTCAGAATAAAAAAGGACAAGCTGGAATCCAACCAAATAAAATAAGTGCTAAAGATATTTTGGGGAGAAGCATTTTTAAAAAAAGAAAACCCAGTGCTAACAATACAGTGGTTTCAGTTTCCTTCCACTGGGTGAGAAAAAATATTTAATTTTAAAACAAGTCGAGTCTCCGTCACTACACTCCGTCACTACGAAGGGAAATTAGACAAGCTCACCCCCCTCTTTGTAGGTTCATCTCTGCTCCTGTGATGGTTCCTGTTTGCCAGGTCACGGATGGGATGAAATTCTCTCTTTGTGGAATATTAAAAAGGACTCTGGGTCTCCTAGGATTTGGAATGAATCTTGCAGAAACCCATAAAGTCACTCTGATAGGGAGGTGCCACCTAGGGGCAGGAAGGGGCTAGAGGACTGTGTCCCGTATGTTAACTCCTAGAGTTGGGGCACTCTCCCAGGGATCAGCCCAAATCATTCTAGCACCTTCAAAAGTATTTCCACTGAGGCTTTTCACAAGCCGAACTCCCCTGCAGAGAGGCATTCCAGTGCAATGCAAATGAAGTAAACATGAAAAAATGGTTGGCTTCATATCCATCAAGGAAATGCAAATTAAAACAATAAATCAATACAGACTTAGCAAAGGTTTTAAAAATGATCATGCCAGGGCACTTTCCTATGTTGCTGGAAGAAATGTAAATTAGTGTAACCTTTCTGGAAGTTTGTCAATACATATCAAGAGCCTTAAAATGTCCCTATCCTTTGATGCAATCATTCCATTGCTAAGAGTCTAAAGAACTCAACAGAGCATAAAGATTTTTCTGTAAAGATGCCCATTGCAGTGTTACGTATAAGTGTAAAAAATTGGTGTTAACTTTAATGTCCAGAATAAAGAGGTTTTAAGATAAATGGTGGAACAAGCACATAATGGTATGCTACCTATACATTAAATATCGTATTTTTTGGACACTACTTAATGACATGAAAAAATAGTGAAATAAAATGTGAAGTGGAAAAAGATGCATACAAAAAGTATGTATATATAACCCATTTTCATAGAGAAGGGAGCTAAAAGGATATACATTAAACTGTTAATAGCTCTTTTCTTTGAGGAAAGATTATATGTAATTTTTTCTCTCTGCTATTTGAACTTTCATAATTTTCTATGTTGAAATGATATATTATTATAATAAAAACAGTATATGAGATTAGAAAACAAAATTATTATGAACAACAATCCCAGAGACAGTAGAGGAATTCCTTTTCATTTGAGGGAAAGGCACTCATCACTGCCAGATCCTGTGCTGTGTCATATCAGTTAATCTGCTTAACAGACTTGGAATGGCTATCTCTTGTTATACTTCCAACACCTCTCCCTACCTCTCACTTTCAGCCCATGGCTTTGCTTCCCATGTTAGCCAGTTATTGGGCTTCCCTGGTGGCTCAGAGTGTAAAGAATCTGCCTGCAATGCAAGAAACCTGGGTTCAGGAAGATCAGCCCATGGACTTGCTTCCCATTTTAGCCAGGGAAACCTGATAAAATGCAAGTCAGATCATGTTACTCAAGTCCCTTCACCAGCCTATTGTTGTTTAGTCACTAAGTTATGTCCTACTCTTTTGCAACCCATGGACTGTATATGTATATATGTACATATTTATGATTGTTTTAAGTTGCTGATCTCTTAATTTCAAATGCATTTTAATAATCCTACATTTGCAGAACTGAGCTATTTAAAACCCTAAAAGATGATGCTGTTAAAGTGCTACACTTAATATGCCATCAAATCTGGAAAACTCAGCAGTGGCCACAGGACTGGAAAAGGTCAGTTTTCATTCCAGTCCCAAAGAAGGGCAATGCCAAAGAATGTTCAAATTATCACACAGTTGCGCTCATTTAAAATGCTAGTAAGTTTATGCTCAAAATCCTTCAAGCTACGCTTTAGCCTCTTGATGAAAGTGAAAGAGGAGAGTGAAAAAGTTGGTTTAAAATTCCACATTCAGAAAACTAAGATCCAGGGCTCTGATCCCATCACTTCATGGCAAATAGATGGGAAAACAATGGAAACAGTGACACACTTTATCGTTTGGGGCTCCAAAATCACTGAAGATGGTGATTGTAGCCATGAAATTAAAAGACGCTTGCTCCTTGGAAGAAAAGTTATGACCAACCTATTAAGAAACAGAGACATTACTTTGCCAAAAAAGGTCTGTCTTGTCAAAGCTTTGGTTTTTCCAGTGGTCATGTATGGGTGTGAGAGTTGGACTGTGAAGAAAGCTGAGCACCAAAGAATTGATGCTTTTGAACTGTGGTGTTGGAGAAGACTCTTGAGAGTCCCTTGGACTGCAAGGAGAGCAAACTGGTCAATCCTAAAGGAAATCAGTCCTGAATAATCATTGGAAGGACTTATGCTGAAGCTGAAACTCCAATACTTTGGCCAGCTGGTGCAAAGAACTGACATTTGAAAAGACCTTGATGCTGGCAATGATTGAAGGCAGGAGGAGAAGGGGATGACAGAGGATGAGATGATTGGTTGGCATCACCAACTCAATGGACATGAATTTGAGTAAATTCCGGGAGTTGATGATGGACAGGGAAGCCTAAAGGGTCGGACATGACTGACTGAACTGAACTGAACTGAGGCTTCAGCAGTACGTGAACCGAGAACTTCCAGATGTACAAGCTGGGTTTGGAAGAGGCAGAGGAACCACAGATCAAACTGCCAACATTTGTTGGATCATAGAGAAAGCCAGGGAGTTCCAGAAAAACATCTAGTTATGCTTTTTTGACTATGCTAAAGCTTTTGACTCTGGATCACAACAAACTGGAAAATTCTTAAACAGGTGGGTGTACCAGACCACCTTACTGTTTCTTGAGAAACCTATATGTAGGTCAAGAAGCAACAATTAGAACCAGACATGGAACAACAGACTGGTTCCAAATTGACAAAGGAGTACGTCAAGGCTGTATATTGTCACCCTGCTTGTTTAACTTATACACAGAGTACATCATGCAAAATGCTGGGCTGGATGAAGCACAGGCTGGAATCAAAATTGCCTGGAGAAATAACAGCCTCAGATATGCAAATGATACCATGCTAATGCCAGAAAATGAAGAGGAACTAAAGAGCCTCTTGGTGAGTGTGAAGGAGAAGAGTGAAAAAATTGGCCTGAAGCTCAATATTCAAAAACTAAGATCATGACATCTGGTCCCATCACTTCATGGCAAACAGAAGGGGAAAAAGTGGAAGCAGTGACAGATTTTATTTTCCTGGTCTCCACCATCACTGCAGACAGTGACTGCAGCCATGAAATTAAAAGATGCTTACTCCTTGGAAGGAAAGTTATGGCAAACCTAGACAGCATATTAAAAAACAGAGACATTGCTTTGCTGACAAAGGTCTGTATAGTCGAAGCTGTGATTTTTTTAGCAGTCACGTACAGATGTGAGAGTTGGACCATAAAGAAGACTGAGTGCTGAAGAATGGATGCTTTCGAATTGTGGTGCTGAAGAAAACTCTTGAGAGTCCCTTGGACTGCAAGGAGATCAAACCAGTCAATCCTAAAGGAAATCAACTCTGAGTATTCATTGGAAGTACTGTTGCTGAAGCTGAAACCCCAATATGTTGCCCACCTGATGTGAAGAGTTGACTCACTGGAGAAGACCCTGATGCTGGGAAAGATTGAAGGCAAAAGGAGAAGTGGGTGGCAGAGAATGAGATGATTAAATAGCATCACTGACTCAATGGACATGAATTTGAGCAAACTCGGGGAGATAGTGGTGGACAGAAGAGCTTGGCATGCTGCAGCCCATGGGGCCGCAAAGAGTGGTCAAGACTTAGCTAATGAACATGAGGAGAGCTTCTAATTACTGTTTTCGATATCATATTTTACATTGAAATGTTTTGTGTATCCCTTAACTGCTTACTTTTATCTTTTAACCTTCCTAATTGTTTTGCGTGTGATTTCATACCAGTGTGTTTGCCTTTATTGATGTTTTTTTATTTCATTATTTTCATGTTTCTAGTTGTAGCATTTTGTTTTCTACTTAGAGAAGTTCTTTTAACATTTCTTATAAAGCTGGTTTTGTGGTGCTAAACTCTTATTGCTTTTGCTTGTCTCTAAGGTTTTTGACCTCTTTATCAAATCTGTTCAAGAGCCTTGCTGGGTAGGATATTTTGGGTTGTAGGTTTTTCCTTCATCACTTTAAAAATATCATGTCACTCCCTTCTGGCCTGCAGAGTTTCTGCTGAAAAAAAATCAGCTGATAGCCTTATGGGAGTTTCCCTGTACATTGTTTTTTTCCCCTTGTTGCTTTTAATATTCTCTCTTTAATTTTTGTCATTTTAGTTATAATATGTCTTGGTGTGCTCCTCTTTGGTTTATTCTTATATGGGACTCTCTACACTTCCTGGACTTGGGTATTTGTTTCCTTTACCAGATTAGGGATGTTTTCAGCTAATATGTCTTCAAATATGTTCTCAGATCCTTTCTCTCTCTCTATCTTCTCTGTCTGGGACTCGTATAATGGGAATATTAGTGTACTCGATGTCTCAGAGGTCTCTTAAAACGTAGTCATTTCTTTTCATTCTTGTTTCTTTTTTTCCTGTTCAGCATCAGTGATTTCCACTATTGTCTTCCAGTTCATTGATTCATCATTTAGTCTACTGTTGATTACTTCTAGTATAGGGGTTCTCAACCTCTGGGCCACCTCTTTGTCAGATCAGTGGCGGCATTAGATTAGAAGCAAAGTGCACATAAATGTAACGCACTTGAATCATCCCGAAACCATCCCCACCTCTCCTCACCTGTCCCGGTCTATGGAAAACTTGTCTTCCACAAAACCAGCCCCTGGTATCGATAAGGATGGGGACCACTGTTTTGTATATTTTTCGTCTCACTTATTGTGTTCTTCATCTCTATTTGGCTGTGCTATTTTCTAACCCCTTTGTTAAAAACTTCTAACTTCTCGCTCTGTGTGTCCAGTCTTCTCCCTAGTTCTTTGATCATCTTTACAATCACTACCCTGAACTCTTTCTTGAGTAAACTGCCTAGCTCCACTTCACTCGGTTCTTCCTCTGAGGTTTTTTTATCTTGTCCCTTTATCTGAAATGTGTTCCTCTGTCACCCCACTTTGCCTAAGTCGCTCTTTGTATCTTTATGCCTCTGGTAGGTTGGCTATGTTTCCCAACCTTGGAAAACTGGCCTGTTGTAGGAGATGTCTTATACATCCCAGCAGTGGACTTTCCTCTTGTCACCGCAGCTCTATGCTCCGTGGGTCTCCCCTGTGAGGACTGTGTGTGTCTTTCTGTTGTGGTGGGCTGACTGTGTGGGCGGCCTGGTAGACTTTGTTGGCCCCTGCTCCAGTCGGTTACCAGGCTCTGCCTCGTGTGGAGGCTGCTGGCCACTAGTTGGTAGGGCTGGGTCACAAGGCCACTGGCTGTGAAATCCAGAGGGCCCTGGGGCTAGTATTGGCTCATGAGGGTCCAAGGGTCCCAGAGTTGGTGTCAGATCACTGGTGGCAGGGGGCCAGTTCCTGATATGGGGTGTGGGGTTCAGGGAGTCCTGAAGCTTGTGTCGGCCTGTGAGTGGGCAGAGACAGAGCCCAGCTCGTCCCAGGGCAGGGTCTGGCCTGCTAGTAAGCAACTTGGGACTGCATGCTATGGGATTATGGTTTCCATGGGTCCAGTGTCAGCCCCCTGGTGGGTGAGGCTGCTTTAGAAACCAGAGCAGGCTTCCTGGAAGGCGAGAGGGTGATGGGGGGTGCACGCAGGGAATTCTGGGGCTGGTGCCTAGCCACTGGTATGTGGAGCTGGGTCCTGAGCCCTCTGGTGGGCAAGACTGTGCCTAGGGCCATGTTCAGAGACAACTGTGGGCTCAGGAGGACTTAAGGCAGCTGTGCCCCCAGCCCATTGGTCGCTTGGCCCAATGGATCCTAGTGCTGTTGCCTAGAGGCTCTAGGGTGGGGCCAGGCTGTGGTGCTAATGAGTATGTTGCATCAGTGTCTGTGGTAGAAGGAGCTCCCAAGAGTGGCTGTCCCCAGTGTCTGTGTGCCCAGGGTGAGCTACAGTTGTCTCCTGCCTCTCCAGAGACTCTCCCAGGTCAGCGCCTGGGTCTGACAGAAGTTCTTTTCAAAGTGCTGCTGCTGCCCAGGGTCCTGGAGCTTGTGAGATTTTGTGGGGGCCCTTTAAGTGTGGAATCTGGAGTTCTCACCACCCTCTGGTTCTCCCCAAAGTAAGCCGCACTGGCTTCCAAAGCCAAACATTCTTGGGGCTCATCTTCCTGGTGCAGGGCCCCCAGGCTGGGAAGTCCAATGTGAGACTCAGACCTCTCACTCTGGGGCAGAACCTCTGCAACTATAATTATTCTCCCCTTTATAAGTGGCCTACCTAGGCGTATGCCACTAACCGGTATCGTGGGTCCACCGCTCCCCACTGTGGTTCCTTCTTTCTATCTCTAGTTGTAGCAGTTCTTTTCTGGAGGGCTCTGGGCTTTTTCACTGATGGCTGTTTTTTCAAATAGGTGTGGTTTTGGTACCTCCATGAGAGGAAGTGAGCTTGGGGTCTTTCTCTCCTACCATGTTGGCCAGTCCCTAGGGCAGAGTCTTATGTCCATCTTGTTCCCTGTTGCGCCTGGCATATGCCGGGGGCTCAATGAACATTTGTTGTGTTGAATAAATGAATGAATGAATTCGTAGTAATTGAAAAGAACTTAACACCCTACTTGGTGCTTTAAAAATATGCTACTAACAATAGGAACAGAAAGGGAATTGGCCATGAGTATTTCTCTTCTGTCTCCATTTAAACCTCTGATGAGACTGCACTGTTGTGTTATTATTCCGAAAGCAACAGCTTTCCAGTGATTAACAATGTGCTAAATACTTCTGCTGTTTGTTTCCATCATTTTTCCCCTAATGGGTAAGGGGATTTGCTTGCTGATTACCCACACTCTAATCACCATCAGGAGGCTGATTTTCCCTGCGGCATTTGGCTTCGATTTATTTTCTTGGCTTCAACCAGTCACTTGGTCATTTGATAAAAACTTTGAGCACCTACTATGTCCTGTGTGCAGGATTCTCTATCTAAATTAACAAGCCCTTTGTGCACCACAAAATACAGACCAAATATTTGCACCACAATCCTAGTTATCCCCACTCTGAGGAATTTTTGTGCCCAGTGTCTCCAGTGATGTCTCGTCTCTGCCAGGAGGTCCTTGACACAGTGTGGGCTGAGGTAGTTGTTCCCACTCTTCTGTAGAATTCTGTTTCAGTATCAAAAACTCTGGGCTCTCTTTGTCTATTATTGGTTTTATTTCTATTGATTGAGGCTAGTGGTGGTACTTCCTATACACTTGGATTCCTTAATACCTTACAATAAATGAATCTGCCTGGTCCACAGACCAAAATACAGATGTCACTGGAAAGAGCTTTGTTCTTACAGTCAAAAGACCCGGTCTCATTCTTGGTTCTGCCACCTATTATCTGTGCCTCCCTGAGAAGTTGCTCTAGCTTTCAGTCTGTCCAGTAGAAACAGGAAGGCTGCCTGGCACCTGTGTGGAGGCTGCAGGGAGGGTCCGCTGGTAGACTGAAGGGACTCATGGATGGATGCAAGGACAAATATTAGTAAAGTCACATGACCTTTCTGCCTCTCCATCCTCACCTACATAGATGACTCATCTGATCCCCCTTTGGACTTGTCTCTTAGCTGAGGTTCTGTGGAGGGGGGTTTTCTGTCTACATCTCTTTATTTTCCAAATTCATTAAACATGTGCTGAGGTTAAACTTACTATTAGGCTGTGACTTTCTGTAGGGCAGGGACAGAGCCTCCTTAGTCCCATTTTTTGCCCAGATAAGGACCTGCAGTAAGTCCCAGACCCATAGCACACCTCTTCAAAGACACCCTGGAGGCAAGGGGTCAGGGAAGCCCCCGCCTGACTGAGTATAGGCTTCCAACAGAAGACAGGAGAGCCCTCTTCCTTCTCGGGTCTTAGTCACAGGAATTTTCTCTTCTGCTTGTGCAAGTAGGCTCACTTCCTCACTAAACATTTTGGCCAGCTGCTTTCAATCCTAATATTTTGGCAGCCAAACAGCATGCTGTTCTGCAAAAGAGTTGGGAAACGCTAATGATCCGATATTAACAGCCTCTCAGCTCGCCCATGTTCCCTCTCAGAACCCAAGGGTGATAACGGGGACACAGTGTCTCCAGGCCTCTTTCCTGGGCCTCGTGCTTTACAGCCCCTCCCCCATGTCACAAGCACACAGAAACTATATTTATGAAGGAAGGCTTGGGTATCTCTCTTGTTAGGAATCTGCTGCTAGATTCTGCTACAGTGTGACCCATAACCTCAAATAACCTCATTGGAAATGACACCACTCAGGCCTCAGGACAGCGCTTCTCTATCTCTTTTCTATGTCCTTGAAACAAAAGATTATTATGTCTGAATGTCAAGATCTGTGGGTTGTGTTGCTTCTGATGTTGGATATGGACATTATTTCAGAATGTGTGTTAGCTGGGGAATGGGGGGCGGTGATTGATTGGCAGAAACACTAGAATCAAAGAAAAGACAAATTAATGAAAATGTCAAAGCCTTCCTCTCACACAGCAAGAATGCAATAGATGCTTGCACAATGCAATCTGTGTTGTATGTCCATTTTCTCACTTCTCCATGTTCCAATTTGTGATTCTGGAGTGACTGATAACTAGTGTAGTATTCCCAACAATTGCACATAGAAGTTAAGGGACATTTTGCAATGGTAAACATTCACATTGCTCTCATGCTCTGTGTGTGTGTGTGTGTGTGTGTGTGTACCCAGGGTTTCTCAACCTCGTTTGTTGCATCATGTGCACCACAGGATGTTTTGCAGCATCCCTGGCCTCTATCCACTAGAGACCAGTAGCAAGTTGTGTAGCCAGAGATGTCTCCAGACATTACCAAAGGCTCTTGCAGAGCAAAATCACCCTCAGTTGAGAGCCATTGATCTAGATATAATGTACATAAAAAGTGATATTGTTGGCTACTACAGTTCAGTTCAGTCGCTCAATCCTATCCAACTCTTTACAACCCCATGAACCGCAGCATGACAGGTCTCCCTATCCATCACCAACTCCCAGAGTTTACCCAAACTCATGTCCATTGAGTCGATGATGCCATCCAACCATCTCATCCTCTGTCATCCCCTTCTCCTCCCGCCTTCAATCTTTCCCAGCATCAGGGTCTTTTCCAATGAGTCAGCTATTCGCATCAAGTGGCCAAAATATTGGAGTTTCAGCTTCAGCATCAGTCCTTCCAATGAACACCCAGGACTGATTTCCTTTAGAATGGACTGGCTGGATCTCCTTGCAGTCCAAGGGACTCTCAAGAATCTTCTCCAACACCACAGTTCAAAAGCATCAATTCTTCTGTGTTTAGCTTTCTTTATAGTCCAACTCTCACATCCCTACATGACTAGTGGAAAAACCATAGCCTTGACTAGACAGACCTTTGTTGACAAAGTAACGTCTCTGCTTTTTAATATATTGTCTATGTTGATCATAACTTTCCTTCCAAGGAGTAAGCGTCTTTTAATTTCGTGGCTGCAATCACCATCTGCAGTGATTTTGGAGCCCCCAAAAATAAAGTTAGCAACTATTCCCACTGTTTCTCCATCTATTTGCCATGAAGTGATAGGACTGGATGCCATGATCTTAGTTTTCTGAATGTTGAGCTTTAAGCCAACTTTTTCACTCTCCTCTTTCACTTTCATCAAGAAGCTCTTTATTTCTTCTTCACTTTCTGCCATAAAGGTGGTGTCATCTGCATATCTGAGGTTATTGATATTTCTCCTGGCAATCTTGATTCCAGCTTGTGCTTCATCCAGCCCAGCATTTCTCATGATGTACTCTGCATATTGCATAGAAGTTAAATAAGCAGGGTGACAATATACAGCCTTGACATACTCCTTTTCCTATTTGGAACCAGTCTGTTGTTCCATGTCCAGTTCTAACTGTTGCTTCCTGACCTGCATACAAGTTTCTCAAGAGGCAGGTCAGGTGGTCTGGGATTCCCATCTCTTTCAGAATTTTCCAGTTTATTGTGATCCACACAGTCAAAGGCTTTGGCATAGTCAATAAAGCAGAAATAGATGTTTTTCTGGAACTCTCTTGCTTTTTCCATGATCCAGAAGATGTTGGCAATTTGATCTCTGGTTCCTCTGCCTTTTCTAAAACCAGCTTGAACACCTGGAAGTTCATGGGTCACGTGTTGCTGAAGCCTGGCTTGGAGAATTTTGAGCATTACTTTACTAGCATGTGAGATGAGTGCAATTGTGCAGTAGTTTGAGCATTCTTTGGCATTGCCTTTCTTTGGGATTGGAATGAAAACTGACCTTTTCCAGGTCAGTTTTAGAATTTTAAAATCACATATTAGAATTTTAGGAATAGTTTTTTTAAGCTTAATTCAAATAACTTTGGATAATGTTTCATATTCATTAATTATAACGTGTATTTTACCTTTTATATAGTAAAATATAGTAAAAGAAATGTTACTTTTTTGAAAACATGTATGAAACTTTCACATTCGATTAGTTTACATTTGTGTGTATATGCTTACTCATGTCAGACTCTCTGAGGCCCCATGGACTGTAGCCCTCCAGGCTTCTCTGTCCATGGAATTTTCTAGGCAAGAATACTGGAGTGGGTTGCCATTTCCTCCTCCAAGGGATCTTTCTAACCCAGGAATTGAACCCATCCCTGTGTCTTCTGCATTGGCAGGTGGATTCTTTACCACTAGCACCCCTTGGGAAGCCTCAGCTTATGTTTAGTGTGATCTATAAGAAGCACAAGCTGGAATCAAGATTGCCGGGAGAAACATCAATAACCTCAGATATGCAGATGACACCACCCTTATGGCAGAAAGTGAAGAGGAACTAAAAAGCCTCTTGATGAAAGTGAAAGAGGAGAGTGAAACAGTTGGCTTAAAGCTCAACATTCAGAAAATGAAGATCATGGCATCTGGTCCCATCACTTCATGGGAAATAGATGGGGAAACAGTGGAAACAGTGTCACACTTTATGTTTTTGGGCTCCAAAATCACTGCAGATGGTGACTGCAGCCATGAAATTAAAAGACGCTTACTCCTTGGAAGAAAAGTTATGACCAACCTAGATAGCATATTCAAAAGCAGAGACATTAATTTGCCAACAAAGGTCCATCTAGTCAAGGCTATGGTTTTTCCAGTGGTCATGTATGGATGTGAGAGTTGGACTGTGAAGAAGGCTGAGCACCGAAGAATTGATGGTTTTGAACTGTGGTGTTGGAGAAGACTCTTGAGAGTCCCTTGGACTGCAAGGAGATCCAACCAGTCCATTCTGAAGGAGATCAGCCCTGAG
>NW_024070212.1:27798411-27799398 GCF_014754425.2 Oryx dammah | reverse complement strand
CAGCAGATGTTGGCAATTTGATCTCTGGTTCCTCTGCCTTTTCTAAAACCAGCTTGAACACCTGGAAGTTCATGGGTCACATGTTGCTGAAGCCTGGCTTGGAGAATTTTGAGCATTACTTTACTAGCATGTGAGATGAGTGCAATTGTGCGGTAGTTTGAGCATTCTTTGGCATTGCCTTTCTTTGGGATTGGAATGAAAACTGACCTTTTCCAGGTCAGTTTTAGAATTTTAAAATCACATATTAGAATTTTAGGAATAGTTTTTTTAAGCTTAATTCAAATAACTTTGGATAATGTTTCATATTCATTAATTATAACGTGTATTTTACCTTTTATATAGTAAAATATAGTAAAAGAAATGTTACTTTTTTGAAAACATGTATGAAACTTTCACATTCGATTAGTTTACATTTGTGTGTATATGCTTACTCATGTCAGACTCTCTGAGGCCCCATGGACTGTAGCCCTCCAGGCTTCTCTGTCCATGGAATTTTCTAGGCAAGAATACTGGAGTGGGTTGCCATTTCCTCCTCCAAGGGATCTTTCTAACCCAGGAATTGAACCCATCCCTGTGTCTTCTGCATTGGCAGGTGGATTCTTTACCACTAGCACCCCTTGGGAAGCCTCAGCTTATGTTTAGTGTGATCTATAAGAAGCACAAGCTGGAATCAAGATTGCCGGGAGAAACATCAATAACCTCAGATATGCAGATGACACCACCCTTATGGCAGAAAGTGAAGAGGAACTAAAAAGCCTCTTGATGAAAGTGAAAGAGGAGAGTGAAACAGTTGGCTTAAAGCTCAACATTCAGAAAATGAAGATCATGGCATCTGGTCCCATCACTTCATGGGAAATAGATGGGGAAACAGTGGAAACAGTGTCAGACTTTATGTTTTTGGGCTCCAAAATCACTGCAGATGGTAACTGCAGCCATGAAATTAAAAGACACTTACTCCTTGGAAGAAAAGTTATGACCAACCTAGAC
>NW_024070212.1:27746537-27798311 GCF_014754425.2 Oryx dammah | reverse complement strand
ACAGTGGTGTTGGAGAAGACTCTTGAGAGTCCCTTGGACTGCAAGGAGATCCAACCAGTCCATTCTGAAGGAGATCAGCCCTGGGATTTCTTTGGAGGGAATGATGCTAAAGCTGAAACTCCAGTACTTTGGCCACCTCATGCGAAGAGTTGACTTATTGGAAAAGACTCTGATGCTGGGAGGGATTGGGGGCAGGAGGAGAAGGGGACGACAGAGGATGAGATGGCTGGATGGCATCACTGACTCGATGGACATGAGTCTGAGTGAACTCTGGGAGTTGATGATGGACAGGGAGGCCTGGCGTGCTGTGATTCATGGGGTCTCAAAGAGTCGGACACGACTGAGTGACTGAACTGAACTGAACTTTGGACACTTTGAATATGACCACATTTTAAAAATCTAGATCATTACCATCATTAGGATATACTTGATGTGAATATCTTGAGTGTATAACAACACAGTTAGTGACTTTGCTGAAATAAAAACATGAAAAATATGTTAGGGAATAAATATAGACTAATTTATTAATTATGTGTGCGTTTATTATTCATCCTAATATTACTGGCCAAGAGGTGCACAGTAATAATTTGTCAGTCATTTTTGACATTTGGCTAAATTTTAGTCATATAAAAACTATGGCTTGGGAGGTGAGAGGGAGGTTTAAGAGGGAACAGACATGTGCCTATGGCTGATTCATGTTGATGTATGGCAAAAATCAACACAACATTGTAAAGCAATTATCCTCCAATTAAAAATAAATAAAATTTAAAATATATATATAGCTTTAGGGACTTCCCTGGCAGTCCAGTGGTTAAAACTTTGTCTTCCAATGTAGCGGGGGGCAGGTACGATCCCTAGTAGGGGAGGGAAGGTCCCAAATGCCTTGTGGCCAAAAAACCAAAACACAAAACAGAAGTAATAGTGTAACAAATTCAATGAAGACATTAAAAAAATCCACATCAAAAAAAAATCTTTAAAAAACTATAGTTTTATACATATTTTTTATTTTGTTTTAAAGATATATTCATCAGAGTAGGAGGCTAGAATAGAATTTATTGAACAGTTTTTTCATTGGTTTATAGCTTCAAAATACACAGACATATGGCCCCTGGTGGTCCACTTATCCTTTGCCAATGGGTCTGGCACATGTGAGGAACAAGTCTGATCTTGTGCCCTTGACCTGAGGCCTCAGTTCAGGGCCTTAGATGAGACCATGTTGGTGCTAGAGCCAGGGGTAGAGGGTAGGAGGTGAGAAGAGGTTGAAGAGACATGGGGGAGCTGGTTGAGCAACCGTAGGTCTGAGGCCCTGAACCAAACAGGTGCAATGGATAATTCTCTCCTGGGGGCTTCCCTGTCTCATCCCAGCTTCTAGGCTCCTCTTGCTGCACCGCAGCCCACTCTCAGTGTCCAGCCTGACCCATCTCCCGCTCAACTATCCAACAAACACTTTTGCATCATCTGCTATAGTCCATGCTTGGGACTGGGCCACAGGATATAAAGTAGTTCTTGCTCTTGAAAAGCCCACCTAAAGAAGGAGAAAACCCCTCTCAACCCCACTTTTTAATGTCTTCTTCCATTTTCTTGTTCTTTCTCCATCCATGAGCCATGTTAAAGGAAATACACATTTGAGTAACTGTATTTGTTAAGCTCCAAGTTTACTTTGTCAGAGGCTTGCCTTCTACTGACCCAAGTAACAGTGAATTTAATTAAATTAATAGGGGGTTATTTATTTTACCTGACAGGCAGGAATCTGTCCTCAGAGGACCCAAAAATCCAGAAAAATTTGCTTCCTGGTCTTAAGGAGCTCATGCACAGTAGAGAGGCAGGCAGGTGAGCAGTGAACCCTCTTAAACTGGGCTGGGGCCATGCAGAGAGTCTGCACAGAGTGGAAGGATGATAGGGAAGGGGAAAGGGGACTTTTTCTGGGGCATTCAAGTGAAGCTTCACCATGGGTGCTATGTGAGCTGAGTTGTGCGGGGTATGTGGAAGCTTCCAGAGAGGAGCAGGAGAAGGAAGGCAGAGGAACCCCGGGCTAGTGCACAGCTGAAAAGGATGAGCATCTGAGGCAGTGACCCCGGACATGGCACACAGTAGGCGCTCTACGGTTTCCAGTGTCCTTCAGCTGTGTTCCAGCACTGTGACAGTGTGTGTTCACCATGTGTGTGCGTGGTCAGTCACGTCTGATTCTTGCCACCCCAGGGACTACAGCCCACCAGGATCCTCTGTCCATGGGATTTCCCAGGCAAGAATACTGGAGTGGCTTGCCTTTTCCTTCTCCAGGGGATCTCCCTGATCCAGGGGCAAAACCTGAGTCTCCAGCATCTCCTGCATTGCAGGTGGATTCTTTAGCACTGAGCGACCAGGGAAATCTTTGTTCACCATACAGCTTAAATTATTTCTAGACACGTAACACCTAGCCCCAAAGTACAATTGCTCCCGGGGTTTTCTGGCCCTAAATGCTAAGGCTGTGCCCTTCTAGAGATGGCTGCCATCGCTGCAAACAGAGGGGGAGGGCAAGAGGCCAGGCCTAGGACAAACTGGCTAACTGGTTAGTTAGCAGCATTGATTGACTCCTTGCTCTCCCAGGGTGGCAGTGGAGATCAAAGAAATGAAAAATGGTGAGTGGGGTGGAGCAGGGAGTAAGGGTTGTGGGAGGAAAGCTGTTGTTCCTGAAATTGCCAAAGAGTTAGAAGACATCACTCTTTTTAAGGAATAAACACCCTTGTTTGGGAGGAAAAACATGTCTTTGAAATGCCAAAGACGTGATTTTAAAGTTTTGCAAACAAAGCATCAGCAGGTAAACACTGGGAGAGAATGCCCAGAAAGAAGGCAGTGTTCATGGCAGGCAGTACACAGGGCAAGTGAGTTAGCAAGTCATGTGGAAAGGCAACAAGCAGATGTGGCCGGGTAGGGCAGAGAGGACAGGCCCACAGAGAGAGGGCCACTGTGTGGAAGGGCAGAGGGTGAGGCTGAGGACACTGGCAGTGGAGCAAGGGCTGGTGAAGTGAGAACCGGAGTTGAGAGGAGGCTAAAATGCAGCTGTAGAAATGTTGGGTTGGACACCTTTTAAGAGCGACTCCAATCCTGAGACCTCCCTTGCAGAAAGCCACACTCTTTGAAGAACCCATCTCACTCTAGCACAGCACAGTCCTCAGCTCCAGGATTTAAACTAATCTCATCAACACCATTCCCTTTGGTTTACGATGGGTATGTGGTCAGGCCTGGTTAGTGAGCCCTGCTGGCAATGTGCTAGAGGGTCAGGAACTAACAGCCCATCTTCTTCCTGTACATGCTACTGATGTGTCTGGGCGTGAGATGTGGAATCACCACTGCCATCTTGCCAACAGCCTGAGCATGAAGCCAGTGCAGAGAGGGGCCAAGTAGAGAGTTCAGAGCAGAGAGCTAGAGGTTGACACCTTGCACCAGCAGCCTCCCCTCCCCCAGGATTTCTTACTATGTGAAATGATAGATTCTCCTATCTATCTGTCTAGATCTATTTATAATTTCCCAGTCCAGTAGAGATGGGGAAGTGCTCTCTTAGAAAAAGGAACCCATCAAGGGGGCATGATATATGCTAGCATCTAGGAGTATTTCAGCATGATTAATGCATGACGTTCAGGACACCATGTGGCTAGAGAGGTGACCAGAGGTGCAGGCAAGGGCCAAGTCTCGTGGGACTTGTACACTTTGCTGGGGAAGCTGATCCCTGGGATATTTGGGATGTACTGATGAGACAGTTAAATTACCCTGAATAAAAACTTGGTAAACCACAAGATTGGAGAAGGCAATGGCATCCCACTCCAGTACTCTTGCCTGGAAGATCCCATGGACGGAGGAGCCCGGTAGGCTGCAGTCCATGAGGTCGCGAAGAGTCAGACATGACTGAGCGACTTCACTTTCCCTTTTCACTTTCATGCATTGGAGAAGGAAATGGCAACCCACTCCAGTGTTCTTGCCTGGAGAATCCCAGGGACGGGGGAGCCTGGTGGGCTGCCGTCTGTGGGGTCGCACAGAGTCGGACACAACTGAAGCGACTTAGCAGTAGCAAACCATAAGATTGATGAAAGCAAAATAACTTAATAACCAGCCTAATAATAGGCTGGTTTAGGTGGGGATCAGCAGGGCACAGAGAAGAGAACAAGGGCTTTGGTGACAGAGGTCAAGGTTTGAATCACAGTTCTACCACTTATGAGTGATGTGCTTTGAATGAACTTCTCTGAGCCTTGGTTTTCTGGGAGATGGTAAGTCCCACTCCTCAGGGAGGTTGTAGGGTGTAAGCCAGTTCTCTCTCTGATGTCCTGTACACCTCTGATCCACAGATGTTCACTGGGTACCTGAAAGGTGCCAGCTGCCATGCTAGGGATGGGTACAATGTCATAAAGGGCCACTCTGGGACCTCCCTGGTGGTCCAGTGGTTAAGACTATATGCTCCTAATGCAAGTGGCCCAGCTTCATTCCCTGGTCAAAAAACCAGATCCCACATGCCATAACTAAAGAACCTATAAAGATCCCATGTGCTGCAATTATGACCCAGTACAGCCAAATGAACAAATAAAGGGCTACTTCTGCCATCATGGCCAGCAAAGAGGCCAAAGCATGAGAAGGCCAACGTCAATGTAATATGCAAAGTGCTAAGTAGAGGCAGACACAAGTCTATGAAGAGCAGTTCTTTTAAAAAATGCAATGAATAAAAAGTCCAATGGTTGTAAAAGTTCAGTAAGTTGGTGACAGTTGAGAGATGGGGGAGCCACGCCCCTCTGTCTATTTTTTCACTGTGGCATACAAGATCTTTAGTTACAGCATATGGGATCTAGTTTCCTGACCAGGGATCGAACTCACCACACACCGATGCTTTCTTTATCCTATGACCCACAGCTGCCACATTCCTCAGCTTTGCCAAGGGACCAGCAAGAGGGACATAGCACCCAGACTTCTTCCAGGGCTCCTTTATTGGTCCACTGTGAGGGTCACGTCTCAGGGACAGTTTTGCAGCCTACTTCTGAGGAAGATCTGGCATCTCTCCCAGAGCCTGTGGCCTCCTGTCCCCTTGGAGCCCTCATCACAAACTTCAGGAAAGCATTTCTGGGGAGTACCCTCACACCCCTGCTCAAAGCAACACCAAGCCCGTGCCTAATCAAGCTCCATCTGAAACACATTCTTTCTTGGATGGGAATCAGTCAAGGATTAATTCTCCTTGCTCAGTCCCAAACCATAACCTTTTGGAAAGGTTTCTAGAGGCTTCTTTGAGTCATTACTATCCCAGTTACATGGCACCCTTCATCAGACAATCTACAAGTCTATCACACGCACAGTCATTGGAATCAGTTCATATTCTGGTATTCCAGCTTCAAAGCTGCTGCAAGCTTCAATGACTCTCTTAAGGAATCCTATGAGTCCCCTTCCCCAGCATTCAAAGCCATTCCTCACCTCCACCCCCACCAAAGCAGAGGAGGGTCATATTAAACACTGAGCCAACTTAGAATTTTTTATAGAAATATAACACGTGTACAGAAAATTAAGCTATACCACAATGGCACAGCTTAATAAATGGCTGCAATATGACTCTCCATGCGACCATGACCCAAAGTAAGAAATAAACCATTACCAATCCCCTAGAGGCCTCCCCCATGCCCTTCTTTATCATCAACCCCACTCTCCTCCTCAAAGGTAACACCTATCCTGACTTCCAACACTGAAGGTTTAAGCAGGGAGGAAATGCAATCATATTTGTCCTCTGGAAAGTGCTCCCTGGTGTGGAAGAAGACAAGTTTGTAGGCAGGGAGATGAGTTTGGAGTCTGTTGCAGAGATGGTGATGGCTGGGACAAGAAAAGGGGCAGGGCAAAAGTGAGTGAGGGAGGGATGAAGGGGAGAAGAAAGAAAGGAGAGAGAGATGGGAATGGGAGGCTGTGAGACCAACTTCCTGCCAACTTGTCCACTCTGTTGTGTTTTTTATGGTCTGCAAATTGATTAAATGGCTTTAAAAGCTTCCTGCCCTCAACCCTGGATGTCTTTTACTCAAATCAGTCACCCAGAAAGCTAGCCTCCCACTGGCGCTTAATTCACTTAAGGAAAGATTAGAAGATCCTGGTTACCAAGCTTTGAAAAGTTGCTCATAAAATTCAGCAGGAGCCTGCAATCCTCAGAGACTTCTATTTTTACCAAAAACACACACTGAGAAGTGGAGAATTTTCAAATGAATTAGACATGAGATTGATCTTTTTATACAAAAGAGAGAAAAGCGACAGTGATGCTGAGTTTGAACTACCACCCCCCTCCACCCCACCCCCCCTCCGCCCCACCCCCACCTCCACCTCTGCTCCGATTTCCCAAAACTGCCTTTGCTCACAGCTTAAGGCAGGCCTGAGCTCTGGTCTTGACCCAGGTACAGATCACGGCAGGGGCTGGTGGCCAGAGAGGTCCTACGGTTTCGCCAAAACGATGAACGTAGTACACATCCACCCAGACAGAGCCTGCTTTCACCAGAGAGGAACTGGTCAAAATGGTTCACTCCAGCCCTTGCTGAGTAATAAAAATGACATACTGTGAGTGACAATTGTTGCTGAGGAGGCTTTAAACGTGACATGCTCCGGCAGAGTTGGGGTGATCCACTTAGGCACCCAGTTGGTAAGGTAAAGCCCTGATGCTTTCCAACCCTTGTTCTATATCTACCAAGCTGGGGTCTCCTCAATACTGCAGAGTCAGCTACCGAACACTCTTCCTTTGGCTCAATCAGTGTCTCTGTGCTTTCTCTTATTCACATGGGCTAGATCTGTGGTTGTTCAGGGTGCTCTCTGGAGCCTCATGGATTGTGTGAAGGGAGCAAAAGGCCCCTGAGCAGATGATATTCTGAGCCTGCTACAAACTTCAAGTAAAGCTCCACTTTTAAACTGGGCTTAGGACAACATAGTCATCCTTTCATAAAATTTTGTGAAACAGGTTTATCTCTGTCTTCTTGGCCATAGTAAGGTGACTAAAATACAGATTTGCATATGGTTTGGCAGGTAGGAAAAGATAACCCCTCAAAAGCCTGTGTCCTTCAAAGGGCTGGAAAGAGATGACAAACTCAAATGTTAATGAAGTCAGCAGAGAGCTCAAACCTGTTCTCTGTGATAACCTCCAGGAGTGGGAGGTGGGAGGCAGGGCCAAGAGGGAGAGGACGTATGTATGTATACCTATGACTGATTCATGTTGATATATGGCAGAAGCCAACACAACATTGTAAAGCAATTATCCTTCAAATAAAAACAAACAAATTTTTTTAAATGTTAATGAAGTCAGGCAGGTAAGTCAATGAGCAAAGAGGGCAGCTGGGAGATGAGAGGGAGAGGTAGGGTCTTTGACAAAATGGAGGCTGCATTCTTCTCACCTTCAGCCAACAGCTGCCATGTGGAAATGCAGGCCAGAGGTTGCCAGACCATCTAACGCTTCAGGAGAAGACAGATAATCGCAATTACCTGTGAATATCCTGATTTTTCAATATTGGCACTTAATTCAGTTTTTTTAAAAAAAACAGAAACATTTGTAGTCAAATTTAAGCATAGTCTGGGGGCCATGGACTTCTAGTTTAGGTCCATTGGGTGAATTAAACCAGAATACTGGAAAAAAGAGAAGGGTTATTAAGGTTTCAGAATTCAGGGATTGAAAAGGGAAAGCATGATCAAGTAAAGCCTGGCTAGAGACATAGGAACTAGGAAGACTGGTTTCAGAGCGATAAGGCCCTGAGCCAACACAGAATACACATCTTGAGAAGGCAGGGTCTTGGGCCAAGCCCCAGACAGGGCACCAGAGCTGCAGCCACTGGCACTGTGGAGTCTCAGGAAGACTTCACTGCTGGGCACAGCTCTGGACTGGTGGGGCTGCCAGCAGAGCCACCTGCCTCTGCAAGAACCTAGAGGGCCTGGCACAGAGCAGTATCAGCATCAACCAGGAAGGATGGAGGCCCTCACCTATTTTCTCTGCCAGAGTTGGTGCCCAATCCAGGAGCAGAGGAAAGAATCCCAGAAAATTAGAAGCCGTAGACTTCTTTGAGCCAGAGTTCATTTTATTAAGAAAATTAAGAAATGTGTCATTTCTTTCAACCCCAAAGCTCTAGAACAGTTCTTAAACTAAAAGTTATGGACTATTTCAGGAGGTCCTTGAGGTCAAAACTATTTTCATAACCACATCGAGATGTCATTTACCTGAGTCAATGTGGACAGTTGCACTGATGGAGAAAAGGGGTGTTGAGGGAAACTGCCGGCCCCTCCCTAGGAGTCAAGCCATCATGATGTTCTAGCAGTCATTGTATTCTGCACCATCACTCACGTGCTGGAAAACAATGGCCAGTCTCACTCAAGAATGTTCTTGATGAAGCAGTAAAAATTATTCATCTTGCTAATCTTGACCCTGAGTTCACATATTTGAATATTGTGTGTGACAAACAGAAATATGCGTAAAAGCCATTCTGCTATATGCCAGAGTATGATGGATGAAGAAAAGTGCTTGAAGAAAAACACTGTGTAATGGGTTTGAGTTATGAGCTGGATAGCCTTTTTTTAAGAAGTGGAACACCATTTTTACTTCAAAGAAGCACTGATAGACAACATGTGGTTATTCAGAACTGGATGTTTGGCAGAAACTTTCTAAAATGAACAAAGTGAGCCTGTCACATCAAAGAAATCAACTGACAGTATTTGTTGCCAATGGTAGAATTTGAGCTTTTAAACGAAAATTTTAAATTTTTGGAAAACTTTGCAGCCACCCCTGTAAGCTTGACAGCCTCCCAATATTCTAAGACCTATCTGATGAGACTGGCTGCAAAATTAATGAATGGGTTTGGGGTTTTTTTTTTCATATAAACTAAGGAAATTTGTCAGCATTTAGAAGATAGGCATGACTCTTTGAGCCAATATTTTCCAAATGACCAATTCGTGATGTGGCAAAATAGTGCTTTGGTAAAAGATCTGTTCATAGTACAAAACCGACCAATGGATTTTAATGTAACAAAGAATGAAAAATTCATTGATATGATTTTAGATTCCACATTGCAAGTTATCTTTAAATAACTACTGCTTGTTGAGTGGGTGTGGCATCAAAGAACATCCATAAAAATCTGAAAAGGCTATTAAAATACTTCTCTCTTTTCCAACTATACATGTATGGAGACCAGATTTTCTTCATATATTTCAACCAAAACAACATATCCCAACAGATTGAATGCAATTAGTCAGGCATTAAAGTATGCTGCAAAAAATATAAAACAGCACCACTCTTCTCACGTGATATTTTTTTAGTTTGGAAAATATCACCGTTTTAAAATTTTAAATATGAATTTATATTAACATTTAATGGGTCATAATTTTCTTACAATAAATTACTAAGTATATATTTCTTAATCCTTAGTTTTAACTTGGAGGATAGTAAATAATTATTACCCACATAGATAACTGTTCGGGGTCCTCAGAAATTTTTCAGTGTAAGAGGGTCATATGACAGTGAATTTTGAGAACTGCTTTAATCTAGAACGACTCATAATGCCTTACTCTGATTCTCTGCAGAGCCCAGAAATTTCACAGCCATTAAAAGCCATTAATTCTACTTTAAGGGGGGGCTACAGTAAAGGTTATGATTTGCAATTGAAAATTCACTTTTATGTATATGATATCATTTTACTCTCAAACCTGCTCTGAGAGGGCAGCGGGATCTACCCTTCCCACATGAGGATCTGAGACTGTGAGAGGTATAATACTGGGTCCTAAATCAGGTCCCAGGTAGACCAGTCAGAAGTTGAAACCGGGTCCTCTGACTCCAAGCCCAAAGCACCTTACCTCCATGCCCAGTTGAGCCTTGGCCTTTCTCTCTTCCTTTCTGATCTTTCCCCTGGCTTGGTCTTACAGGCAATATGAGTCTGTCTTAAAAGAGAACGTGAAATTCTTTTTCCACCTCAAACATTCTGTAACTGACCATAGCAGCTCTCCCTCTAGCCTGCAGCCCTCTGTGCCACGTGACCCATCTGTCCCCTATGATGACAATCTGTGACTGAGGGACCGGGGTGGTCACTTGACCCAGGGGCAGAGACCATCCATAGATGTTCTGGCCCAGCCAGCTTCTCTCCTTCAGGAATTTGATTTGAGAGACACAGAGAGTGTGGTCAGAGTGATGGAGAGTCCTGGAGCTGAAAGCCCAGGCTGACCTGGGGGTTGAGGTGGCTATTTTGGGGTCATCTGAAAGATGACTAAACAGAGGAAACTGAAGATGTGTGGAAAAAGAGAGAGAGAGACAACAAAAAGGAGTGGCCATTGGGAGGCAGAGAAGAGGGCTTTGGGTCCTGACCCTGCAATCGCCATGATATCTGACTGTCTCCTCTCTGTCCTCCAGCAGCCTTGAGACGGCCCACGCCATGCTCACAGTCACCCCGACACCCCACTTACCGCACCTTCCAGGGTGGCCACCTCTCAGCTCTTTGCAACTCCAAAGGTCTTGGGATCTCTCCAAGGCTCACTTTGTCCCCTAGTCCTTCTTGCAACCCTAGAAGGACTTGTGTGAGCTCTCTGGTTTGCATTCCCTCCAGGGAACTACAGCAGTGACAGGGAGCCACACGATGGCATTTTACTGACACACAATCCTTTTTGTTTGGGGGCAGGCATCTCAAGCCCCACCCACAATGTGGCTCGAAAGGCCTGGGAGGGTCTCCACATTTGAGTACAAGCCTTTTATCCTTTCCCTTAGTAAGCCTGCTTTTCACTTCATTCAAAGTAAGATGCAGTGGTCAAATATACCCTCAAGTCTATTAAAATCACTTTGAATTGAATTGAAGATCAGATGGATGGATTGCATACTTACTGGTTAAAAAGAATTCTTCTCTAGTTCTGAATACGAATTTCTGTTTCCCGTGTTCATCTGATGCTTTAAAATCCCCTGTGATGAAGCACCAGGCAATAAGTAAAGTTGGCTTTGGGAACGTCCTGGGAATACACTGTGGCCTACTGAAAGGAAAGCAGGAGTCCCCTGTCCTCTCACCACATGCCAAGCTTGCCCTGTTAGAGTCCTGATCAGGGACAGTTATTTTCACCAATACCTCTCCTTCCCACTTCCTGGGGCTGTTCTGACAACCTGCCCCCGAGATGGCAGACCCTATGCATGCTGACTTCCCCACACGGGTTCTCTTGTTTTCTTCCAGAACCACACAGCAAGAATCATGGGACGCGCTTGCATTGAGCTTCAGCAATAGCAGCTTAGACACGCAGCTCCCCAAGCACCGTGCTGTGTCTCCCCTCACCCTCGATCCTACCGTTCTCTCTGCTCATGCTGCCTTCTCTTACCCCATCCCGCTGGCCTCCTAGTCTTCCTTCTGTATCATCTCAGGTACATAGGAGGACTTTCTTGCCCCCTCCAAGATGGTTGGTTAATTTTCCTGGATGAAAGCAATCCCTCCCCCACTACACCACGCCATGCTGCACTGAATGTTCTGTTTAGTTCTGAGCCCCTTCCCACCTCAGCTGCAAGCAACTTGAGGGCAGTGACCTTTTCTCTTTGGCTGTTGGATCCCCAGTGACCAGTATGGACTCATGTAGGAGGTGTTTTAAAATAAGAAACTAAAGCTTTGCATTTTTTAATTCATTTTTTAATTGGAGTATAATTGCTTTACAATGTTGTGTTAGTTTCTACTGTACAAAAACGTGAATCAGCTACAAATACATATATATGTGTGTATATATATATATATCTAGGGCTTCCAACGTGGCTCAGTGGTAAAGAATCCGCCTGCCAATGCAAGAGACATAAGAGACCCAGTTTCGTTTGATCCCTGGGTTGGGAAGATCCCCTGGAGAAGGAAATGGCAGCCCACTCCAGTATTCTTACTCCCATACTCCAATATGGGGAATCCCATGGATGGGGAAGCCTGGCAGCACACTGTCCATGGGGTCACAGAGTCAGACACGGCTGGGTGGAGAGACTGAGCACACACACATACATACGTTCCCTCCCTCCTGAGCCTCCCTTCTACCCCTCTGCCCCACACCTCTAGATGTTCATTGCAGCGCTATTTACAATAGTCAGGACATGGAAGCGACCTAGATGTCCACTGATAGAAGAATGGGTAAAGAAGATGTGGTACATATATACAATGTAATATTACTCAGCCATGAAAAGGAATGAAATTGAATTATTTGTAGTGATGTAGATGAACCTAGAGTCTGTCATAAGCCTCTGTATTTTTTGAACAATGAAATCTGCAATTTCAGCAAAAGTTGCTCCCCATTAAGGGCTGCTGCATAAGGTTTTTTAGGCTGCACACTGTGTAAAAGTGCATGGCTGAGGAGACAAGTGGGGGCTAAAGTCCAGCCATGGTTGACTTGCCTAGCCATGTGCAACGGCCCAGGTTTGCATCAGCCCAAACCCATGGGAGATTCTAGCTTTGCACAAAGACTCCATTGCCCCTTCCAAGGGGTGGCTGTGAGACTATACCCACCCAGAGGTGTATTACACTCATGTATTTGGCTATACCCATCTATTTCCTGCAGAGGCTCTGTATGGCCCAGCCAAAAGGCGGAGAAGAGGTGACCTACAGGAACAGCCATATCCTCACAGATTAATACTAACCAGTGTAAAGCTCCCTCTTTAGGAGGAAACAGCATTTTTATAGAAAAGTGATTAAGCTTCACATATTAATATAAAAATATTTGTAATCTCCTAAGTTATATTTGGACTTTCCAGGTGGCACAGTGGTAAAGAATCTATGTGCCAAGGCAACAGACTCAGGAGATATAGGTTTGATCCCTGGGTGTGGAAGATCCCCGGGTGTGGAAGATCCCCTGGAGAAGGAAATGGCAACCTGCTCCAGTATTCTTGCCTGGAAAATTCGATGGACAGAGGAGCCTAGTAGGCTGCAGTCCATCGAGTCTCCAAGAGTCAGACATGACTGAGTGACTGAACACGCACACAGTTCATATTTACAATGTTCCTTATAGTCAGTTCTGTCCAACAGAACTTTCTGTGATGATGGAAGTGTTCTGCACTGTCCGCTATAGTCGCCACTAGTCACATGGGGCTATTGAACAATTGAAATATAGCTAGTATGACTAAGAAAGTGAATTTTACATTTTTAGTTAATTTTAATTAATTTAAATAGTCCCAAGTGGTTAACAGCTACTATATTGGACACTGTGGGTAAAAACAAAGTGTTCTTAAATTTTAATGTACATAGTAATTTCCTGGGTACTTGTCCAAAAAATAGGTCCCAGACCCTTTCCAAGAGAATCTGATTGAGTGGGTTTGGATGAGACTAAGGAATCTCTTTTCTTTTAATTGGAGGATAATTACGTTACAGTATTGTGATGGTTTCTGCCATACATCAATGTGAATCAGCTATAGGTATGCATGCGTCCCCTCCTTCATGATCCCCTCTCCCACCTCCCTCCCCACCCCATCCCTCTAGGGTGTCACAGAGTACCAGTGTTGGGTTTCCTGCATCATATATCAAACTCCCACTGGCTGTCTATTTTACATATGGTAATGTATATGTCTCAATGCTGTTCTCTCAAATCATCCCACCCTCTCCTTCCCGCACTGTGTCCAAAAGTCTATCCTTTATGTCAGTGTCTCCTTTGTTATCCAGCACGTAGGAATTTCATTTTTAATCAGGACTTGAAGAGCTGCTTATACAAGTTGGCATTTGGACCACATTTCAAGAGTTTCTATTAAATGGGTGTTAGGGAATCTTGGAGTAGCTGGTCTCAGGCCTTTTTAAAAATTTAGAATGCTTTGGTTCCTAAGCTGTGTTAACTCTTACCCTTTTGAAATTCTGGAATGAAAAAAACACTTTCTAGAAATAGATGTTCTGGCTTTGCTGATTTCTTCTTAGAAGATCACACAATTGTCCACCATCAATTTCCTCTGCTGTGAAGAAAATGGAATTCTGTCCATCGCAACACTAGTCGCTCAGAGTAACCACTTGAACCATTTCTTCCTCCCTCCCCTTTTCCTCCTGCCCTGGACTGACCCCACCCCCAGTACCAGTCTCTCTGCTCCCACCTTCTTCCCATCCCCTGGACCTCCCATAGAGGTCCCAGCATGCTCTGGGTCTTGGCTTTGGTTAAGAAATTCCTCAACTGAGTGACTGGAGGAAAGGCTCCCTGCTCTTCCAGAGCAGGTCCTGGACAGTCATTGCCAAATTCAGATGGAGCCAGGGATGTGGGAAGAAATAGTGATGGTAACACTCTGCCTACACACATTCTCCCAAGTGACTCAGAACTTCCCATTTATTTATGCCCCAAATGAAATGGTCCTTAGCAAGCCCTTCATTTGCCTATGCAGAATCTAGCCCCTTTCAAGAAGTTCTTGGTAAATTCTAGGAGAGGCTCATACTGGGCCCCAGGCTGTGCTTCCAGCTACAACCACCACTTGGGGGCTGCCCTGCATGCTCCCTTTCTCTGGCTTCCACTTACCCATTAAGCTGCTAGAAGAAGCCTTCCAAGGCCACCATCCTCAGCGTGGCACTGGCCTCTATGCAGGGGCATGAGAACGGCCTCTCTCCATTCCTAGACCACACTTTGTCAGTGAGGTGCTAAGCATCCTGGTTTGTGCCCAGAATCTTCCATGAAAATAACTCCATCAGTTTCAGACCCTTATACCTGCAGAGGTCAACCCCAGGCCACGGGGGACAGATCCATAAAACCCCTGCTTTTTTCCTCATTTAACTACAAAGTCTAAGCCCCTGGCCCCATAGGAATAGGTGCAAAGAGCTACAGGAAGGAATAATAACTTGCAATGAAGTTCTAGCTCAGCCAAAATTGCCCTTAATACACGTAATGAAAAATGATCCAGTTCAATAAACCCAAGAGCAGGACGCCTGCCTTCTCTGGTGTGATTCTAAATCGAAGGCATGTGCTCTGCCAAGAACAGAGTCAGCGGTGCTGCAGCCTGGATGGTGGGGAGGAGAGAGCAGTGAGGAGGAAGTCAGAAAGGTTTCTTCTTATAAATACAAACATTTTGCTGCCCCTGGAGAGCACCACCTGTTTATTCTTTTCTTTCCTTTTGCTCCGCTTGAAAGCACAGTTCATTGATTCGGGCTTTCCATTGAGTCAGCCTGCTATCAATAGACTCCAAGGAAGAGGAGTTAACATCTGGTTGAGGCCCTCAGGGCAGCTGCTCTCTCTGAGGCTCCTCCAGCAGCAGGGAAGAGTCTATTCAGTTCACGTTTCCTCTCAAACCAGCACTAAGTGGAAAACTAGCACCAGTAAGCGGGGCTGCTGTTAGGACTCAGGGACTCAGGGCTTGGTTGTCAATGCAGCATAACCACATTCCATCAGATGGAAAGTTAATTTCAACAATGAAAATTAACTTTGCTGGGACGATTTAGGGAGCTAATTTTCCTGTCCTTGCATAATCTGGTCCTGCTGACCCTGGGAGCCGCCTGCCAGCCAGCTGCCGCCGTCACCAAAGCCGGCGCGCGCTCCCTGGCACCTTGGCTATGGTTCGTTTCCAACTGAGCTGCCGAGCTGCTGTACACGACTTGGTGAGCGATCTCTGGCTGCCATTCAGGGGAAGACAGATGGCCGAGAAATGATTTTCTGGAGTTTCCTGACTAGATTTCTCTCTATATATGAAGAAACGAACCACGGCTTTAAGATCCAGCCGCAGTGGGGCAGGCAGCCCCCAGTCTCTGACTCAAATCCTGCTTGATTGGGAAGAATCTGACACTATAGGATTGAGCATTGAGTGGTCCATTTTCATGTTCTAGAAGATGAGTAGGGAGTGGGGACAGACTTGGGTATTCGTGTACGTGTGTGTGCCCAGTCACGCAGTTGCATTGGACTCTTTGTGACCCCTTGAACTGTAACCTGCCAGGCTCCTCTGTCCATGGAATTCTCCAGGCAAGAATACTGGAATGGGTTACCATTTCCTACTCCAAGGGATCTTCCCAACCCAGGGAGTGAACTCTCCTATCTTGAGTCTTCTGCACTGACAGGCAGATTCTTTACCACTGGAACCAACTAGAAGGCCATTCATAGGTGGTTTTAAACCAATGAGGCAGCCAAAAAGAGAGAGGTCAGGTAAGACTGTGAAAATGGCCCTCTGGTGGGACAAGACTGCCCCATTGCAACCCAGGGAGGTGACAAGATGGGCCCTGCCATCAACTGCCACCCTACCCAGCGCCAGGCTCCTTCCTCTGGACTTTAAATAAGAGGGCTCACTTAGCTCCTTGCATCTCTGACCTTGGCCATTTCATCTATGTGGAGATTGTTTTTTCTCCTCATTGACCAAGTGCTGTTCCTGAGGATCATCTCTGCTCCTATGGCCTCCTTGACTCTTCATGTCTTGACAGCTCACAACCAAGCTCTATCACCCTTCTCAGTCCCCAGTGCATTTACACAACTACCCACAGAACCCTGGCCTCAAACTCAGCACAAACTCCCCATTTTCACCTGTGCCACCCCTGTGAATAGCACCACTACCCACCAGAGGCCAGGCAGAAGCCGGGAGCTCACCCCAGGCCCCTCCCTCTTCCCTTTACCTACCATATCCCACAATCACCAGGTCCAACTGTTTACCTATGAAATACCTCTGGGCACCATCCACCGTTCCCTGTCCCCTAGCCACTGCCCTGGTCCAGACCATCTCATTGCCACAGCTGCCTCCTAATGGCTCACTCTCTCCCATCCATTCTGCACAGCAATGAGATTTGTCTCAGCCATCTGATCCTGTCATTATCAAGCTTGAAACTCTACTGTTTCCTGAATCATCCTGAATTTACCTTGGATTTCCCTTCAAGATCTGACTCCTGCTACATCCTCAGCGTCACCCTGTCCCCATCCTGGTACACCACACTCCAGCTACACTTGACAACTTCAGTTCCCAGGGTGTGTGTCTCATTTCTTACTCCAAACTTTTGGAGGCTGTTCCCTCTTTCTGGACTCCTCCTACCCACAGATACTGATTTCCTATTCGTCTACCCTCATTTTGGCTGACTGACTCCCCCACTGGTCCTCTGACTTCCACTGAGATGCAGCTTCCTCTAAGAAGACCTTTGACCCCTTTCTGATTGTTGGGGCAAGACTTTAAGATGACGTGACCACTGGTTTACAGGCTGGACCCCAGCAGTTGGAGGCCCCTCAGCCCCTCTCCTGTCCTTAGAATGTGTATTGTGCCTGCCTTCCCTGCTCCCAGCATGCATGAGGGTCTAGTTGTTTCAGTCGTGCCCCAAACTCTGCAACCCCGTGCGCTGTGGCCCACCAGGCTCCTCTGTCCATGGGATTTTTCAGGCAAGAATACTGAAGTGGGTTGCCATGCCCTCCCTAGGGCATCTTGTCTATCCAGGGAACAAACCCTTATCTCTTACATCTCCTGCTTCGGCAGGCAGGTTCTTTACCGCTAGTGCCCTCTGAGAAGCCCTCCCTGCTCCCAGAAGCAGCCCCAAATCAGCAAGTAGATGGTGGAGTTTGATTCAAACCGGTTCTGTTTGCCTCAAAGCCCGTGGCCTTTCCTTTAAACTCTGATGGCACAAGCATCATCATGTGGATAATTTAAAGCAAGGTGGATGACCTCTAGAGCTAATACAGTAGCTTGGGAATCACTGCAGTGAACTCTTGAGGGTGCTTTGAATCTGACATTTGGAAATCAACTTTGAGTATTCATCTTCCTTCCACTTATTATTCTGGCCTAGAACATGGGTTTCCTGCTGCTTTTTATTTGCAAATTGACTGACAGACATCTTCAAGTTACCTTTCTTTCCCCCTCAGAGCAACGGATCAGCAATAGTGCAGTTCGCTTCATAGTACAGCCCTATTTGGGCCGGGGGGTTGGGGGGCGCTTCCCGGGTAATTCAGTTGGTAAAGAGTCGGCCTGCAATGCAGAAGACCCTGGTTCAATTCCTGGGTTGGAAAGTTCCCCTGGAGAAGGGATAGGCTACCCACTCCAGCATTCCTGGGCTTTCCTGATGGCTCAGATGGTAAAGAATCTACCTGCTATGCTGGAGACGTGGGTTCAGTCCCTGGGTTGGGAAGATCCCCTGGAGGAGGGCATGGCAACCCACTCCAGTATTCTTGCCTGGAGAATCCCATGGACAGAGGAGCCCGATGGGCTACAGCCCAGGGGGTCCCAAAGAGTCAGACGCGACTGAGCGGCTGAGCAGAGCATAGCACAGTCCTACGCAGAACGCCCTGGGAGATGGGAAGATGCTGAGCCGTTACTGTACTTTCTTGTTAAAGGAATTTGCTGTATTTCTGTCTCAGGGCTGTGTGACTTGTAGTTGATGCAATGTAACTAACTAGTGTCACAAAATTCAATCGGAGTGGAAACTTTCAGCAGAGACCCAGGAAGAGCCTCCTGCTCAGCTGCAATCACTGTAAACACAACTCAAAATATTTGCTTTTACATAAGCTATGGATGGATTACATTATTACCTCTGCTTTAGTCAAATGGAGAATGACATGCAGCTGGGGAATACAGACTGAGAAAAAGCCCTGGACGCCCTCAGAAGCAGGCTGGATTAGTCATTTCCTGAAGGATCACTGGCCCCCACAGGGATGGACTGCACCAGGGGTCCCCACCATTCCCTGTGCCTCTCAGTCAGGCCTTCCCCTCACCCAGGCCTGGGCTGTGGTCCCAAGAGGTTCCCACCAGGATTCCCTCTGAAAAGGGACACTTTCTCTTTTAAAAAATTTATCTATTTTTAATTGAAGGATAATTGCTCCACAATGGTGCATTGGTTTCTGCCAAACATCAACATGAATCAGCCATAGGTATACCTATGTTCCCTCCCTCTTGAACCTCCCTCCCCATCCCACCCTTCTAGGTTGTCACAGAGCCGAAAAGAGACACTTCTATTTGTCTTCTGAATCCTCAACTGCTTAAATGAAAGTTTATTAAAAACATCCCCTTTGGATCTGATTCAAAATAATATAACCAAATTGGGGAGTTGTAGATGAAACAGGGTCTTCCCTGGTGGCTCAGCGGTAACGAATCTGCCTGCAACGCGGGAGACCAGGTTTGATCTCTGGGTTGGGAATATCCTCTGGAGAAGGAAATGGCAACCCACTCCAGTATTCTTGCCTGTAGAATCCCATGGACAGAGGAGACTGACCAGCTATAGTCCATGGGGTCCCAAAGAGTCAGAGACGACTCGGTGACTCAACAGCAATGACAACAATGAAATAGATTGGTCATAAATTGATCATTATTGAATCTGACTGATGGCTATCTGGGGGGAATCATTGTGATATTCTCTCTTCTTTTGTATATTTCTAAGTTTTCCATAGTAAAGGTTTTTTTTTTTTTATAAATGTTGCATTTGAGTATAATCTGGTATAATTTTTCTGAGGAATAATTTGGTATTATATATTCAAAATCCTTTAAAATGTGTAAATCCTGTGACTCAAAAATTCTACTTCTAGGAATTTACCCTTAGGAAATAATCATGAATGTGTGAAAAGATTTGTCTACTGGAATGTTCTCCACAGTCTTATTTATAATATGGGGGGAGAGGAAGCAACCTAAATGTTCAGCAATGAAGACTGGTTCAATAAATTGTGGCACATATTATGATAGATTATTATACAGTCATTAAAATAATATTGGGTCTGGTGATGGTGAGGAGAAAGGGTTATTATATACAATGTTGGTAGAAACAAACTGAGTAACTTTGGAAGGCAAATTTTTATTATCTGTTGTTATTTAAAGTGTGCATATACTTTGATACAGTGATTACATTTTTAAGAATTCTTTCTCATTAATAGACCAAAAAAGATGTATATACTAGGACAATTGCAGAATTCTTTATAATAGAAATAATATGTGTTCAACAAATAAAGACTTTGAATAAATAACAGTACCTCATACAATGGAATACTTTGCAGACATTATTAGTGTGTAATACTAAATTCAGTTCAGTTCAGTCACACAGTTGTGTCCGACTCTTTGTGACCCTGTGGAATGCAGCACACCAGGCCTCCCTGTCCTTCACCAACTCCCGGAGCCTGCTCAAACTCATGCCCATCAAGTCGGTGATGCCATCTAACCATCTTATCCTCTGTCCTCCCCTTCTCCTCCTGCCTTCAATCTTTCCCAGCATCAGGGTCTTTTCCAAGGAGTCAGTTCTTCACATCAGGTGGCCAAAGTTAGGAGTTTCAGCTTCAGCATCAGTCCTTCCAATGAGTATTCAGGACTGATTTCCTTTAGGATTGACCGGTTTGCTCTCCTTGCAGTCCAAAGGACTCTCAAGAATCTTCTCCAACATCACAGTTCAAAAGCATCAATTCTTCAGTGCTCAGCTTTCTTTATAGTCCAACTCTCATATCCATACATAACTACTGGAAAAACCATAGCCTTCACTAGACAGACCTTTGTTGGCAAAGTAATGTCTCTGTTGGCAAAGTAATGTCTCTGCTTTTTAATACGCTGTCTAGGTTGGTCATAACTTTTCTTCCAAGGAGCAAGCGTCTTTCAATTTCATGGCCACAGTAACTATCTGCAGTGATTTTGGAGCCCAAGAAAATAAATTCTATCATTGTTTCCACTATTTCCCCATCTATATGCCATGAAGTGATAGGACCAGATGCCATAATCTTAGTTTTTTGAATGTTGGGTTTTAAGCCAACTTTTTCACTCCTTCAACTTTTTCACTCTTTCACTTTCATCAAGAGGCTCTTTAGTTTTTCTTTGCTTTCTGCCATAAGGGTGGTGTCATCTGCATATCTGAGGTTATTGATATTTCTCCCGGCAATCTTGATTCCAGCTGGTGCTTCATCCAGCCCAGCATTTCTCATGATGTACTCTGCATATAAGTTAAATAAGCAGAGCGACAATAGACAGGCTTGACGTACTCCTTTCCCAATTTGGAACCAGTCTGTTGTTCCATGTCTGGTTCTAACTGTTGCTTCTTGACCTTCATATAGATTTCTCAGGAGGCAGGTCAGGTGGTCTGATATTCCCATCTCTTTCAGAATTTTCCACAGTTTATTGTGATCCACACAGTCAAAGGCTTTGCCATAGTCAATAAAGCAACAGTAGATGCTTTTTTGGAACTCTCTTGCTTTTTTGATAATCCAGTGGATGTTGGCCATTTAATCTCTGGTTCCCCTGCCTTTTCTAAAACCAGCTTGAACATCTGGAAGTTCACGGTTCACATACTGTTAAAGCCGGGCTTGGAGAATTAAATTAGAGCTAACATTTTTTGAAAGCTTACTATAACCCAGGCATGGTTCTAAGCATTTTACACATTTAATTTATTCCATGTACTGATATGAAAACATCACATATCTGTAAGTTATTGCCACATAACTTGCTCCAAAATTCAGCAGCTTAGAGCAATAAGTATTCATTGTTGGTTAACCTTTGGTTGACTCTGTAGTCAGATATGGGTTGGATAGGCAGCTCTGCTGATCTTGGATGAGCTCTCACATGTTTGGAGGTCAGCCAGTGTAGACTGGTTTAGAATTGACTTGGCTGGGACAATTAACCTCCATGTGGAGGTTTATCTTCCCATAGGTTAGCCGACATTTGTTCACATGGTAGAATTCATGTATGCTGCTGCTGCTAAGTCGCTTCAGTCGTGTCCAACTCTATGCGACCCCAGAGATGGCAGCCCACTGGGCTCCCCCATCCCTGGGATTCTCCAGGCAAGAATACTGGAGTGGGTTGCCATTTCCTTCTCCAATACATGAAAGTGAAAAGTGAAAGTGAAGTCGCTCAGTCGTGTCCAACTCTGAGTGACCCCATGGACTGCAGCCCACCAGGCTCCTACGTCCATTGGATTTTCCAGGCAATAGAACTGGAGTGGGGTGCCATATATATATATATATAATTTTCCAATATTGGAAATATGTATATATTTACATTCTTTTCCATTATAGGTTATTACAAGATATTGAATATATAGTTCCCTGTGCTATACTGTAGGTCCTTATTGTTTATCTATTTTATGCATAATAGTGTGTTTCTGTTCATCTGAAATTCCTAATTTATCACCCCCACCTCCTTTCCCCTATGGCAACCATAAGTTTCTTTTCTATCAGTTCAGTCGCTCAGTCGTGTCCGACTCTTTGCGACCCCATGAATTGCAGCACACCAGACCTCCCTGTCCATCACCATCTCCCGGAGTTCACTCAGACTCACATCCATTGAGTCAGTGATGCCATCCAGCCATCTCATCCTCTGTCATCCCCTTCTCCTCCTGCCCCCAATCCCTCCCAGCATCAGAGTCTTTTCCAATGAGTCAACTCTTGGCATGAGGTGGCCAAAGTACTGGAGCTTCAGCTTTAGCATCATTCCTTCCAAAGAAATCCCAGGGCTGATCTCCTTCAGAATGGACTGGTTGGATCTCCTTGCAGTCCAAGGGACTCTCAAGAGTCTTCTCCAACACCACAGTTCAAAAGTATCAATTCTTCGGTGCTCAGCCTTCTTCACAGTCCAGCTCTCACATCCATACATGACCACAGGAAAACCCATAGCCTTGACTAGATGCACCTTAGTTGGCAAAGTAATGTCTGTGCTTTTGAATATACTATCTAGGTTGGTCATAACTTTTCTACCAAAGAGTAAGCGTCTTTTAATTTCATGGCTGCAGTCACCATCTGCTGTGATTTTGGAGCCCAAAAAAATAAAGTCTGACACTGTTTCCACTGTGTCCCCAACTATTTCCCATGAAGTGATGGGACCAGATGCCATGATCTTCGTTTTCTGAATGTTGAGCTTTAAGCCAACTTTTTCACTCTCCTCTTTCACTTTCATCAAGAGGCTTTTTAGTTCCTCTTTACTTTCTGCCATAAGGGTGGTGTTATCTGCATATCTGAGGTTATTGATATTTCTCCCGGCAATCTTGATTCCAGCTTGTGTTTCTTCCAGTCCAGCATTTCTCATGATGTACTCTGCATATAAGTTAGATAAGCAGGGTGACAATATACAGCCTTGACATACTCCTTTTCCTGTTTGGAACCAGTCTGTTGTTCCATGTCCAGTTCTAACTGTTGCTTCCTGACCTGCATACAGATTTCTCAAGAGGCAGGTTAGGTGGTCTGGGATTCCCACCTCTTTCAGAATTTTCCACAGTTTATTGTGATCCACACAGTCAAAGGCTTTGGCAAAGTCAATAAAGCAGAAATAGATGTTTTTCTGGAACTCTCTTGCTTTTTCCATGATCCAGAGGATGTTGGCAATTTGATCTCTGGTTCCTCTGCCTTTTCTAAAACCAGCTTGAACATCAGGGAGTTCACAGTTCACGTATTGCTAAAGCCTGGCTTGGAGAATTTTGAGCATTACTTTACTAGCATGTGAGAGGAGTGCAATTGTGCAGTAGTTTGAGCATTCTTTGGCATTGCATTTCTTTGGGATTCGAATGAAAATGGACCTTTTCCAGTCCTGTGGCGACTGCTGAGTTTTCCAAATTTGCTGGCATATTGAGTGCAGCACTTTCACAGCATCATCTTTCAGGATTTGAAACAGCTCAACTGGAATTCCATCACCTCCACTAGCTTTGTTCATAGTGATGCTTTCTAAGGCCCACTTGACTTCACATTCCAAGATGTCTGGCTCTAGATTAGTGATCACATCATCATGATTATCTGGGTCGTGAAGATCTTTTTTGCACAGTTCTTCCGTGTATTCTTGCCACCTCTTCTTAATATCTTCTGCTTCTGTTAGGTCCATATCATTTCTGTCCTTTATCAAGCCCATCTTTGCATGAAATGTTCCCTTGGTTATCTCTAATTTTCTTGAAGAGATCTCTAGTCTTTCCCATTCCGTTCTTTTCCTCTATTTCTTTGCATTGATCGCTGAAGAAGGCTTTCTTTTCTCTTCTTACTATTCTTTGGAACTCTACATTCAGATGCTTCTATCTTTCCTTTTCTCCTTTGCTTTTCGCCTCTCTTCTTTTCACAGCTATTTGTAATGCCTCCTCAGACAGCCATTTTGCTTTTTTGCATTTTTTTTCCATGGAGATGGTCTTGATCCCTGTCTCCTGCACAATGTCATGAACCTCATTCCATAGTTCATCAGGCACTCTATCTATCAGATCTAGGCCCTGAAATCTATTTCTCACTTCCATTGTATAATCATAAGGGATTTGATTTAGGTCATATCTGAATGGTCTAGCGGTTTTCCCTACTTTCTTCAATTTGAGTCTGAATTTGGTAATAAGGAGTTCATGATCTGAGCCACAGTCAGCTCCTGGTCTTGTTTTTGTTGACTGTATAGAGCTTCTCCATCTTTGGCTGCAGAGAATATAATCAGTCTGATTTCAGTGTTGACCATCTTGTGATGTCCATGTGTAGAGTCTTCTCTTGTGTTGTTGGAAGAGGGTGTTTGCTATGACCAGTGCTTTCTCTTGGCAAAACTCTATTAGTCTTTGCCCTGCTTCATTCCGCATTCCAAGGCCAAATTTGCCTGTTACTCCAGGTGTTTCTTGACTTTCTACTTTTGCATTCCAGTCCCCTATAATGAAAAGGACATCTTTTTGGGGTCTTAGTTCTAAAAGGTCTTGTAAGTCTTCATAAAACCGTTCAACTTCAGTTTCTTCAGCATTACTGGTTGGGGCATAGACTTGGATAACTGTGATATTGAATGGTTTGCGTTGGAGATGAACAGAGATCATTCCGTCATTTTTGAGACTGCATCCAAGTACTGCGTTTCGGACACTTTTGTTGACCATGATGGCTACTCCTTTTCTTCTGAGGGATTCCTGCCCGCAGTAGTAGATATAATGGTCATCTGAGTTAAATTCACCCATTCCAGTCCATTTTAGTTCGCTGATTCCTAGAATGTCGACATTCACCCTTGCCATCTCTTGTTTGACCACTTCCAATTTGCCTTGATTCATGGACCTGACATTCCAGGTTCCTATGCAATATTGCTGTTTACAGCATCACCTTGCTTCTATCACCAGTCACATCCACAACTGGGTATTGTTTTTGCTTTGGCTATATCCCTTCATTCTTTCTGGAGTTATTTCTCCACTGATCTCCAGTAGCACATTGGGCACCTAATGACCTAGGGAGTTCCTCTTTTAGTATCCTATCATTTGCCTTTTCATACTGTTCATGGGGTTCTCAAGGCAAGAATACTGAAGTGGCTTGCCATTCCCTTCTCCAGGGGACCACATTCTGTCAGACCTCTCCACCATGACCCGCTCATCTTGGGTTGCCCCGTAGGCATGGGTTGGTTTCATTGAGTTAGACAAGGCTGTGGTCCTAGTGTGATTAGATTGACTAGTTTTCTGTGAGTATGGTGTCAGTGTGTCTGCCCTCTGATGCCCTCTTGCAACACCTACCATCTTACTTGGATTTCTCTTACCTTGGGTGTGGGGATCTCTTCACGGCTGCTCCAGCAAAGCACAGCCTCTGCTCCTTGCCTTGGATGGGGTTATCTCCTTACCGCCGCTGTTCCTGATGTCTGAGTCTATTTCTGTTTTGTAAGTAAGTTCGTTTGTATCTCTTTTTTTAGATTCCACATGTAAATGATATTATAAGTGATGTTACACTATATTTGTCTTTCTCTGACTTGCTTCATTTAGTATGATAATTTGCTGCAAATGGCATTATTTCATTCTTTCTATGGCTGAGTAATGTTCCATTGTATATATGTACCACATCTTCTTTATCCATTTATCTGTTGATGGATACTTAGTTTATTTCCATGTCTTGGCCACTGCAAATGGTACTGCTATGAACATTGGGGTACATGTATTTTTTTCAAATTAGAGTTTTAATATTTTCCAGATACATGCCCAGGAGTGGGATTGCTGGATCATATGGTAACTATTTTAATTTTAAGGAACCTCCATACTGTTCTCCATAGTGGCTGCACCAATTTAAATTCTCATCAACAGAACAGTAGGGTTTCCTTTTCTCTGTTTCATCTCCAGTATTTATTATTTGTAGACTTTTTGATGATGGCCATTCTAACTGGTATGTAGTTTTGATTTACATTTCTCTAGTAATTACTGATATTGACTATCTTTTCTTTTTCATGTGTCTGTTAGCCATATTTCTGTCCTCTTTGGGAAAATGTCTACCTATGTCTTCTGCCCACTTTTTGCCTGGATTGTTTATCTTTTTATATTGAGCTGTATGAGCTGCTTATATATCATAGAAATTAAGCCCTTGTTGATTGCATTGTTAGTAAATATTTTCTTCCACTCCATATGTTCTCTTTTCATTTTGTTGATAGTTTCCTTTGCTTTGCAAAAGCTTGTAAATTTGATTAGGTCCCATTTGTTTATTTTTGCTTTTATTTCTTTTTCATTGGAGACTGACATAAGAAAACATTGCTACAATTTATGTTAGGGAATGTTTTGCCTGTGTTCTCTTATAGGAGTCTTATGGTGTCATGCTATATCTTTAGGCCATTTTGAGTTTATTTTTGTGTAAGTTGTGAGGGAATATTCTAACTTCATTGATTTACATTATTCTCCCTCTCAATGAGAATAACTTCAAAGTTATGTTGCAAGAAATATGAGGAGGGAATAGTTGCGACCAACTTTGTAATCAGTCTACCCCATATGTAAGCTGCACAGAATGTGTTGTGTGTTCCTGTTTGTCCAACAGAAGATAAAACATGAAACACATTATCTCACACACACATGCACACAAACACCCATGTGTGTAAGTGGAAGGTTTCTGTCAGGCCCACAGAATTACCGTTTACTACGTTTACCTTGATGAAAGGAACTGGGGTAGGTACAGGATGAGAGTTTTCTTTTACTGAAAACTCATAATGTTTGGATTGTTTTACCTTATGAATAAATTAATTTCATAATTAAATAGGCTAGTTAGCAAAATTAGAAGGTCTCAAAAAGGAAATTAAAAGGTATATAACAATGAAAATTAAAATATAACATATCAAAATTTGTAGGATGCATCAAAAGCAGTGTTAAGAAGGCAGTTTATACCACTGAATGATTACATTAGAAAAGAAACAGTCTCAAATCAAAATTTAAAAACAAAATATGGTAAGAACATCAAATTATATAAGACCATTTAAATATGAAAATGTTCTAAAATATTTAAAAATAAAATACACAGACTGTAAGCCATATAAATTGTCGTCATTGTTGTTTTGTTGTTCAGTCGCTAAATCATGTTGGATTCTTTATGATCCCATGGTCAGCGGCACACTAGGCTCCCCTGTACTTCACTATAGCCCAGAGTTTGCTCAAATTCATGTCCATTGAGTCATATAAATCTGTTATATAAATATGAACATAACATTTTGAGATGATGCCAAAATATTAATATTAAACCATGAAGTCACAGGTGATTTTTAAATTTTCTTCTTTGCAATTATCTACATTTTCTATTTTTTCCTATAATTCACATTTATTATTTTTTTCAATCAGAATTGAAGGTCATATAAACCCAGGAAGCTAAATCCCAAGGATCTCAGGAACAATTTCAGTCCTCACATTCTAGGCTTCAGAATACCAAGGCATGGATTGTAATTTCTCCCATAGTTTGACTGGCTATGGGACATGAGACTCCAAATTCAGATCCAGCTTTTAGTCATTCTCTCCTGCCCTTCTCACAACAGTAAAGCAGAATGGAATTATTAGGCCCATTTAATAGATAAGGAAACAGAGACCCTACTTAGGGCTAAACTCAGATTGTCTCACTCTGCAGACCATTCATGGAACTTACATTCTAACAAGAGAGATGGACATTAAGCAACACAGTGATTAGATTCATTATAATTGTACTGAATGCTTAAAGGGAGAAGTATAGGCTCCAAGAATGCACGTGACAGGAAGGACTGGCTTGGCCTGGTGGATCCAGGCAGACTTCTCTGGGGCAGTGATTTAGTTCAGTTCAGTCGCTCAGTCATGTCTGACTCTTTGCGACCCCACAGACTGCAGCACGCCAGGCTTCCCTGCCCATCACCAACTCCTGGAGCTTGCTCAAACTCATGTCCATTGAGTCAGTGATACCATCCAACCATCTCATCCTCTGTCATCCCCTTTTCCTCCCGCCTTCAATCTTTCCCAACATCAGGGTCTTTTCAAATGAGTCAGTTCTTCGCATCAGGTGGCCAAAGTATTGGAGTTTCAGCTTCAGCATCAGTCCTCCCAATAAATATTCAGGACTAATATCCTTTAGGATGGACTGGTTTGATCTCCATGTAGTCCAAGTGACTCTCAAGAGTGTTCTCCAACACCTCAGTTCAAAAGCATCAGTTTTTCGGTGCTCAGCTTTCTTTATCATCCAGCTCTCACATCCACACATGACTACTGGAAAAGCCGTAGCTTTGACTAGACGGACCTTTGTTGAAGTTGAAATCAAGCCATGTTACCACCTGTGCTAAACCCAGATCATGCACCTCAGGCAGTTTTGAATGAACACATATTCAGATACTGTGTTGCAGATGCAAAAGGAACAATTCAAGTTTTGGTCTTGGTTTTGCCACTTTGGCCACGTGATGTGAAGAGCTGACTCATTGGAAAAGACCCTGATGCTAGGAAAGACTGAAGGCAACAGGAGAAGAGAGTGGCTGAGGATGAGATGGTTAGATAGAATCAAATTCTGGGAGATAGTGGAGGACAGAGGAGCCTGATGTGCTACCGTCCATGGGGTTGCAAAGAGTCAGACACGATTTAGTGACTAAACAACAGCAACAAGTTCTATGACTGTGGACAAGGCATTTGTATCTCTGAGTCCCTGTTTTTTCATCAGTAAAAATGAAGCTAGATTAGCCAATAATTTACAGACTCTTTAATTTTATTTATTTATATATTTTTAGCACAGAATCTGAAATATATCAGAGTTATTATTAAACATATTGGCCACTCCCCTAACCCCTTCTTAATCACTGTGGCAAGTCCCTAATGCCCTTTCAGGAACCCCTAGGATCTACAAACCCCAAATCTCTTCCAGATGTAAAGTTGTATGGTATCAACTTGGAGCATCAAGATCTCACACTCATTTTCCACCACATATCTCTATGGAGAACAGAGGAATTGAGGCAGGACAAAACCATTGACTTGGCATTCAGTGCTCACTCCAACTGCATTCTAAAGTGCTTTCCTGAACTGAAGATGCTGAAAAAGCTACATTTTGCAGATTCTTTGCCACCAGTGTTCTCCACGTGACCTAGGTCCACCAAGCCAAGATCCCACATGAGACTTGGAAGGAAAGGTGAGCAGCTGGGTCAGTGGCCATGAAAGGCTGGACAGTCCAGCAAAGGATGGTAGCAGAGAGACTGGCTTTTCTGGAGTGGCTGGGAAAATAGTTCTAGCCCTAGCATCATAGTCTCTGGGTGGCCAACAATGGCAGCTGTGGGTTTCCTCTAGAACAGTCTGGAGTTCTGCTTGGTCATTTCCCCTGGCTATGTGATCCATGAATTTGTAGCAATCAAGCATGATTTGAGACAATTCTGGAAATTTTAGGAGCTAAACAATACACTGCAACAAATCCGTTTCTGTTTAACTCAGTGAAGATGGATTCTGTTCCCTGAATACAATAGCCAGGAAACACCAACACAGACTCTTAGATAGCCCTTATCAACATGCCTGACGCTTATTTTCTTGGCTGACTCCCTACCTCCTGCCTTTGTGTATACCTCCTTTAATCCTTCCAAACCAGACTCATAGAGTCTCACTACACCCACCATGCTAGTTACACATTTGGAGGAACTGATAGTCCTGATCTTGACTTCTAACTCTGCCACTTTGGACCGTACAAACTTGGGCAAATCTCTTAATCCTTCTGTTACAGATTCCTCATTCTGCAAATGAGGATAACAGTGCTGCCAACCACAGATGGTTATAGTGAGAATCAGTTGAGATAGTATAGAAGTTCATGCAACAGTGCCTGGCACATGGGAAAGGCATGATGCTTAGTCACTGCCATTGATGTGACCACACCCTTTGGCTTCAGCACTCCTCTCATGGCTGACCAGCTCAGTTGCAGCCAGAGCCATCTGCCTGTAAGTTTACATGCGACACAAATCAGCAATAGGGTGCTCTTGATTCCAAGTGTCCAGCCTGAAGGATGGCCCTCACCTCTAGAACAGTTTCAGAGTTCATGGTTACAAGTAACAGAGACTGACTTTAGATCTTCAATAGAAAAGAACATTAATTGGAAAGATATACAGGGCTTTCGATGATCCAGCAAAATGTTGGCAATTTGATCTCTGGTTCCTCTGCCTTTTCTAAAACCAGCTTAAACATCTGGAAGTTCACGGTTCAAGTGTTGCTGAAGCCTGGCTTGGAGAATTTTGAGCATTACTTTACTAGCATGTGAGATGCATGCAATTGTGAGGTAGTTTGAGCATTCTTTGGCATTGCCTTTCTTTGGGATTCGAATGAAAACTGACCTTTTCCAGTCCTGTGGCCACTGCTGAGTTTTCCATATTTGCTGGCATATTGAGTGCAGCACTTTCACAGCATCATCTTTTAGGATTTGAAGTAGCTCAACTGGAATTCCATCACCTCCACTAGCCTTGTTTGTAGTGATAATTCCTAAGGCCCACTTGCCTTCACATTCCAGGATGTCTGGCTCTAGATGAGTGATCACACCATCATGATTATCTGGATCATGACGGTCTTTTTTGTATAGTTCTTCTGTGTATTCTTGCCACCTCTTCTTAATATCTTCTGCTCCTCTTAGGTCCCTACCATTTCTGTCCTTTATCGAGCCCATCTTTGCATGAAATGTTCCCTTGGTATCTCTAATTTTCTTGAGGAGATCTCTAGTCTTTCCTAATGTATTGTTTTCCTCTATTTCTTTGCATTGACCAGTGAGGAAGGCTTTCTTATCTCTCCTTGCAATTCTTTGGAACTCTGCATTCAAATGGGTATATCTTTCCTTTTCTCCTTTGCTTTTCACCTCTCTTCTTTTCACAGCTATTTGTAAGGCCTCTTCAGATAGCCATTTTGCTTTTTTGCATTTCTTTTTCTTAGGGATGATCTTGATCCCTGTCTCCTGTACAATGTCACAAACCTCATTCCATAGTTCATCAGGCACTCTGTCTATCAGATCTAGTCCTTTAAATCTATTTCTCACTTTCACTGTATAATCATAAGGGATTTGATTTAGGTTATACCTGAATGGTCTAGTGGTTTTCCCTCCTTTCTTCAATTTAAGTCTGAATTTGGTAATAAGGAGTTCATGATCTGACCCACAGTCAGCTCCTGGTCTTGTTTTTGCTGACTATAGAGAGCTTCTCCATCTTTGGCTGCAAAGAATATAATCAGTCTGATTTCATTGTTGACCATCTGGTGATGTCCATGTGTAGAGTCTTCTCTTGTGTTGTTGGAAGAGGGTGTTTGCTATGACCAGTGCATTCTCTTGGCAAAACTCTATTAGCCTTTGCCCTGCTTCATTCTGTACTCCAAGGCCAAATTTGCCTGTTACTGCAGGTGTTTCTTGATTTCCTACTTTTGCATTTCTGTTGCCTATAATGAAAAGGACATCTTTTTTGGGTGTTAGTTCTAAAAGGTCTTGTAGATCTTCATAGAACCATTCAACTTCAGCTTCTTCAGTGCTATTGGTCAGGGCATAGACTTGGATTACCGTGATATTGAATGGTTTCCTTTGGACTGTGTGGATCACAATAAACTGTGGAAAATTCCTAAAGAGATGGGAATACCAGACCACCTGACCTGCTTCTTGAAAAACCTGTATGCAGGTCAGGAAGCAACAGTTAGAACTGGACATGGAACAATAGACTGGTTCCAAATAGGAAAAGGAGTACGTCAAGGCTATATATTGTCACCTTGCTTATTTAACTTCTGTGTAGAGTACCTCATGAGAAATGCTGGGCTGGATTAAGCACCAGCTGGAATCAAGATTGCCAGGAGAAATATCAATAACCTTAGATATGCAGATGACACCACCCTTATGGCAGAAAGTGAAGAACTAAAGAGCCTCTTGATGAAAGTCAAAGAGGAGAGTGAAAAAGTTGGCTTAAAGCTCAACATTCAGAAAACTAAGATCATGGCATCTGGTCCCATCACTTCATGACAATTAGATGGGGAAACAGTGGAAACAGTGGCTAACTTTATTTTGGGGGGTTCCAAAATCACTGCAGATGGTGATTGCAGCCATGAAATTAAAAGACGCTTACTCCTTGGAAGGAAAGTTATGACCAACATAGACAGCATATTAAAAAGCAGAGATATTACTTTGCCAACAAAGGTCCATCTAGTCAAGGCTATGGTTTTTCCAGTAGTCATGTATGGATGTGAGTTGGACAATAAAGAAAGCTGAGCGCAGAAGAATTGATGCTTTTGAACTGTGGTGTTGGAGAAGATTCTTGAGAGTCCCTTGGACTGCAAGGAGATCCAGCCAGTCCATCCTAAAGGAAATCAGTCCTGGGTGTTCATTGGAAAGACTGATGGTGAAGCCGAAACTGCAATATTTTGGCCCCCTGATGCGAGGAGTGGACTTAGTTGAAAATACCCTGATGTTGGGAAAGATTGAAGGCAGGAGGAGAAGGAGACGACAGAGGATGAGATAGTTAGATGGCATCACTGACTCAATGGACATGAGTTTGGGTAAACTCTGGGAGTTGGTAATGGACAGGGAGGCCTGGCATGCTGAGGTTCATGGGGTCGCAAAGAGTCAGACACAACTGAGCAACTGAACTGACTGACTGATAGGGCTTTCAGAAGCCACTGATGAAGCAGAATGAGGCTTAGAAAACGAGGTGAAAAATCAGTATCTTTGGAGCACCAAGATAACCATCCTTTATCAGCCATTCTCTGCCACAACCGGAAGTGAGGTGTGACTGACTTGTCCTCTTAGATCATGCTCTTCACATGTGAAGACCAGGCAGGAACATCTGAGTGGCCCAGCACAGTCACATGCTTGCATCCTGCAGCTAAGGTATGGCTACAGCAACCACATACTCATTGGGTGTGATGGTTAATTTTATGTGTCAATTTGACAGAACCACAAAATGCCCAGATATTTGGCTTAACTTTTTTTCTGGATATGTCTGTCAGGATGCTTCTGGACGAAATTAGCATTTGAGTCAAATAACTCAGTAAAGCAATATGCCCTTCCCAATGTGGATGGGAATCATCCACCTCAGTGGATCACTGAGGTCTGAATAGGACAAAAAGGGAGAGTACGAAGAATTCAGTCCTTCCTGCCTGATTGCTTGAGCTGGGATATTAATCTTCCTCTCTCAGCACTCCTGGCTCTCATTCAGATCTTCAAACCTGGATGGGAGTCTGTGCATTAAATCTCCTGGTTCTTATTAGGCTTTCAGTTGAATTACTCCACCAGCTCCCTGAGGTCTCCAGCTTATAGACCACAAACTGTGGGACTTCTCAGTCTCTATCATCACATGAGCCAGTTCCTCATAATAAATCTCTTCATGTGTGTCTGTGCTCAGTCAAGTCAGTCATGTCTGACTCTTTGTGACCCTATGGACTGGAGCCCATCAGGTGAGGAGCTGTGGGATTCACCACCCAAGAATACTGGAGTGGGTTGCCATGCCCTCCTTCAGGGGATCTTCCCACCTCAGGGATCGAACCCACATCTCCTACACCTTCTGCACTGCAGGCAGATTCTTTACCACTGGGCCACTAGGGAAATCTCTTTATATATATATACATATTTGTGTGTGTGTGTTTGGTTCTATTTCTCTGGAAGACTCTGATGAATTTACTAGGAAAATCCCCAAACCAGAGAAGCAAATTAGATGATGGACAGTGTATTACTCAGTGTTCTCCAAAGAAACAGAATCAATAAGATACCTACATATATATATATATGGAAATAGATTTATTATAAAGAATTGAATCATGTGATTATAAAGGCTGACAAGTCCCAAGACTTGCAGGGTAAGTTGGCAAGCTTCCAATCTGAAAGTCATAGGCCTAAGACCCAAGAAAAGCTAATGTTTCAGTTCAAAGGTTGGACCATAAAGAAGGCTGAGCACCAAAGAATTGATGCTTTTGAACTGTGGAGCTGGAGAGGACTCTTGAGAGTCCCTTTGACTCCAAGGAGATCAAACCAGTGAATCCTAAAGGAACTCAATCCTGAATATTCATTGGAAGGACTAATACTGAGGCTTAAGCTTCAATACTTTGGCCACTTGATGCAAAAAGCTGACATTAGAAAAGACTCTGATGCTGGGAAAGATTGAAGGCAGGAAGATAAGGGGACGACAGAGGACAAGATGGTTCGATGGCACCACCAACACAATGGACATGAGTTTGAGCAAGCTCCGGGAGTTGGTGAAGGACAGGGAAGCCTGGCAGGCTACAGTCCGTGGAGTCGCAAAGAGCTGGACACGACTGAGTGACTGAACAACAGTTCAAAGGTAGTTTGGCAGGAAGAATTCTCTCTTACTGAATAGAGGGTCAACCCTTCTGTTCTATTCAGCCCTTCAACTGATTGGGTGAGGCCCACTAATCCTCATTCTACTGATTCAAGTGTTAATCTGATCCAAAAAAACCCCCCACAGAAACACCCAGAATTAATGTTTGAGTATTTATCTAGGCACCCTGAGGCCAGTTAAGTTCATACATAAAGTCAGTTATCACAGATAATGATACCAATATCTGCTAGGATTTTTGAGAGAAAAGGAGTGTCTCACTGGAGCAACTGACAGGTGTGGGGCCTCCAGCCAGGCCTCTGGGCAACACAGAACCATGGATGCCAGCAGTGACTCATGGCTAAGGACAGGCTCTGTCATGGGAAAAGCTGTTGTTCTGCAAAGTAGACCCCAAACTGGTGAAATCTGAGAATCTTAGTTTCTCAGAGCAAAATGCCCAATTTTTTTTTCCCCCACAACAAATTCCTCATTTTTGCTGGAGGGCCCATATGATATGGAGAGATTAGAAATATTTTCTGTCCTCAACAGGCTGACATCCTGATCAAGCTTTGTGATAGTCTTATTTATCATGGAGCACCTGTCCCAGATTACTTGTTATTAATACCCATTTGTCCCTACTATGATATATTTCTGCTTGGAAGTCTTGCCATCAAAGGACCAGTCTCTATATGATACGCTGAGTCTCGTCATTCTCTAGACAGTTAGTGTTGATGTCACCTGAAAATACTGACATGTTAACATATTTCCTCCTTCTTACAATAAACTTTGGACACATGCACCAAAAAAGACCTTCAAACTGCTGTGTTTCTTATCTCATCGGGCTTTTCAGAAAGGAGAAGTCTCATTTTTTAGCAATTTCTAGGATAACATACCATCTGAGCCTCCTCAGATTAACCAATTACTGCAAACAATGTATTTTCTTTTACGATTATTGTCATATATACCTCCCTGTTTTCAGTTAATAAAAGGTAAAAATATGACAACTTCTACAGGAAAATTTGCCCAATTCCACAAAACCTGTTCAACCATTTGCTCAGATTAAGTAGAAAATCTTATCCTCTAACAGGGACAGTAAAAGACAGTTTCACGGATTAAATCATTCTCTGCAAAAGAACTTTTCTCCCTAGAGAATGAATAGACTCAATTGAATGTGAAATTTTTAAAGTTCTGCTTGAAATTTTAAAGAAAGTTATTTTTGCTGCATATATACAATTTTAATTCTCTAAAATGAAACTTATAAGTTTTGAAAATTTAAGCTATCAAACCATGCCTTCTTTCTTACATACCATGGCAGAACTCTTTTGAAGGGCATCATATTTTCAAAAGAGAGATTTTGAATAACTCTTCCAAAGGGCCACCTCTGATTTAGTAAGTGGATTAACTAAATGTAATCAACTCAACTTTTCTGGATTCTGACCATATCTCAGTTTTTCTATTAGGATGTCATTTTTACATCTATATTTTTTATTACTGTGTCAGCGCTAGCAAATGTCCCCTTCAGACCCACCTGGACACAAAGAGATGGGTAATAATAAGAGTAAATTTGGGCTTCCCTGGTGGCTCAGTGGTAAAGAATCCGTCTGCCAATGCAGGAGACAAGGGTTTGATACCTGACCCTAAAAGAGCCCACACCCCAAGGAGCAGCTGGACCCAGGCACCACAACTCCTGAGCCTGGACTCTAGAGCCACAAGTTGTTTTTTTTTTTTTTCTCTTTTTCTTTTTTGACAAAGCGAGAGACTTTATTGGGTAGGGGCACTCAGGCAGCGAGTAGGAGGGCAAGGGAACCCAGGAACCACAACTATTGAGCCCGCAAGCCCTAGAGCTTGGATCCACAACAAGAGAAGCCACCACAATGAGGGGCACAAGCAGCACAACTGTAGAGTAGTCCTCACTCTCTGCAACTAGAGGAAGTTGCAACACACAGCAAAAGAAATAAATTAAATAAGTAAATAATTTTTTTAAAAAAAGAGAGAAAAAGGTGATGAAATATTCTTGTCTCTGAACCCAGCCAATCAAGTCAGGAGCTCCTCTTTCTATCACACACTCCTCCACACAGGGTGCTGTGCTAAGTCGCTTCAGTAGTGTCTGACTATGCAACACCAGGCTCCTCTGTCCATGGGATTCTCCAGGCAAGAATATTGGAGTGGGTTCCCATTTCCTTCTCTAGGGGATCTTCCCAACCCAGGGGTTGAACCTGCGTCTCTTGTATCTGCTGTATTGGCAGGTGGGTTCTTTACCACTAGCACCACCTGGGAAGCCCACAGGGTCGCACACCACATTCTGCCTGTCTCAGGACTTGCCGCCTGCATCAATGGCAATTCCTGTCATCCTGGTGGAGGCAGCCTTGTCACCCCGGGGAGATCTCCATGTCCATCCATATCAACCCTCTGTACTCTGGCCACTCTCTAGGTTCACAGTCTGGTTTCCCTTCTCTTACCCAAGGGCACAATTCTTTTTTTTTTTTCTAAATCCCATCTTGGAAGATTTCACACTCTAATTTTCCTACAACCTTCCATTATTTTCATCCTTTTATGTCATTTGCATTTCCAACCTAAAAATGTTGAAAATATTGATAATCACCATCACCATGCAATAAGCCCTTTTGATAAGCTCAGACACACTTTTACATGGATTATCTCAATTGAATCTCACAGCAGCTCAGTACCTTCTTGCTGGCTAAGGTAGTGATTACGAATAGACACTCTGGAATCAAGCTGTCAGGCTTCCAATTCCAGCCCCAAGATCTTAGGCAAATTACAAAACCTCTCTAAGCCTTTCTTTCCTCAACCCTACAGTGGGGATGAGAATAACATCTCTCTTGAAGTGTGATTATTAAATGAAATGGTGCCTGTGAAGCACCTGGCAGGATGCCTGGCACAGAGTAGGTGTTTAGTAAGTGGTAACTCACCAGGGGTGGGTCTAGTCAAGGCCATGGTTTTCCCAGTGGTCATGTATGGATGTGAGAGTTGGACTGTGAAGAAAGCTGAGTGCCGAAGAATTGATGCTTTTGAACTGTGGTGTTGGAGAAGACTCTTGAGAGTCCTCTGGACTGCAAGGAGATCCAACCAATCCATTCTAAAGGAGATCAGTCCTGGGTGTTCTTTGGAAGGAATGATCCTAAAGCTGAAACTCCAGTACTTTGGCCACCTCATGCCAAGAGTTGACTCATTGGAAAAGACTCTGATGCTGGGAGGGATTGGGGGCAGGAGGAGAAGGGGAAGACAGAGGATGAGATGGCTGGATGGCATCACCAACTTGATGGATGTGAGTTTGAATGAACTCTGGGAGTCAGTGATGGACAGGGAGGCCTGGTGTGCTGCGATTCATGGGGTCGCAAAGAGTCGGACACGACTGAGCGACTGAACTGAACTGAACTGACCAGGGCTCTCCTGGAAGTATCCTCACCGGTATGACCCACAGATTCCCAGACTCAGCGGTCTCCGATCAAGGGGAGCACTGCACCCCTCAGTCTTCCCCCGACTCCAGCCCCTTCCAGTGCCCACTGTGACACTCTGAGTCTCTCCCACTGTGGGATGGACTTCCTTTCTACCCGTGAAGATAGAAGGGCAGCCACTTCTCTGCTCTGCTCATCTAGTGATGAGCCCTGGGCCACGTTCACAGAACAGGACTCTCTTCCTCTGTGGTCTGAAATTACCCAAAGTCTTTATGAAATTCTTTTCATACTAAAGTACTTGATTTCACTTGATGCTTTCTTTGTTCTTAAGAAAATGGAAGTATGTCTTTTAATGCTGGATTTGGAAAGAGCCAGCTCATCCTGGTGCAGGGCCCAGTTCCCAGCCTGCAAGCTGTCGGCTTTCGGAGGCCTCGGGGTTGTGGTCCATTTGAGCTGCCTCGACACTGAAACTCTCATGTTTCATTCATAGATATACTCTGCCTTTCCAAATGTACATGACTAATACAAGATACTTTATAAGCTTTACTGAATTCATGGTTGCTTTTTATCATGATCGCATGTAAATTTTATAATCAGTAGATACTAAAAGCATAGCTTTGATCATGTAAGAGTATTCAACATGTTTGATATTAAAAGCAGGGGGTCTTTTTACTTTAAACACTTGGAAACTCCTGATGTCACAGAAAGAATACTGGAAGGGAAGTCAAGTAAGTAGCCTGAGAGTGTGAGCCTGCACAAATCACATCTTCTCCCCAGATGTCAGGATCCTTACCTGTAAAATAATGGGAGCTGGAAGAGATGGCCTCTAAGCCCCAGCACTAAAAATTCATGAGTCTGAAATCACTCTTAGCTACTTGAAGATGAATATTTATAAGAAGAACGGCTGACTTTTTAAAGGAAGGTTAGTATATAGATGTGCTGTATACCCACTTGAAACAAAGAGCAGGCTAGTATCTGATAGTTTTTCTACCAGAAAAAAAAAAATTGCTTTTCTAATTTATTTTTGTTACTTATACTCCTCCTGTAATATCTTCACTTTTGCCATCGTTACTGGGTGTTCCGAGAGAGTCCCCTCCCTCGACTTCAGCTTCTATATCTGTCTTTCAAGATTTATTAATGTCAGGATTTTCTCAGTGATTATAAGGTTGTTATTGCCTCTCTCCATTATTTATCCATTTCACTTGATCGGTTTTATTTTTGTTGTCTTTGCCCTCCAAGACCTCGTCTTGAACAGATTGCTTTCTATTACCACAGTCTTAACACTAGGTTCTGAGCCACTGTCCCCTGTTGCCCTTTTACCATCTTACATTCATCAGTGGGAGTTGCAATTGCAAACACTCCAACTGTTGCTTAAATATTTGTTCCTTTCTTACAACAGCTTATTTGAAAAGAATGAAATTCTCACCGGTGAATACTGTGTTTACGTGCTCACCATCAGTTGCTACTTTGTGCTCGCTCGGAGCACAGGGGACTTTCCGTGCCTTTCTACCTTCACCCTCCAACCCCTCACCGACTCCAGCCGCCTCGGTACCGACCAATCAGAATGCGTCTTTATGTCTGGACAACCAATCAGAAAACGGCCTCATTCCAAGTATTTACTAAGCGTCTATGAGTTGGGGAATGCCTCTTTTATAAATGAAAACACTGAAGTTTTAAGGTTTCAGCTCAGGAAAGAAAATCTGTAGATGGGGAGGACCGCGTGTGGTAAATTTTACCTTCCCTTTGGTGAAAGCATAGAGGGAAACCTGGAATCCTCCAAAGTGATAGATCACTTAAATTCTTGTTTGGAAGACAATCTTGCTGCCATTACCAAGAAGGGCATGGGTGCACCTTTAATAGTACCGCTCAATCATGGACCCAGACTACTTCCCGTAGGTTATTTTAGGACAGCTAAGGCAGGCTGGAATTTTCCATTATACTTTGTCATATACGAAGGGATAATACAAAGGAAAGGCACAAAGAAAATATCAGAAACATTCTTCAGATTAAGAATGCAAAATACAAAGTGCTTTTTCCTACTATTGCTGTTTTATAGAACCTGGTCCATTTCCCATTCTTTCTGAAGTGGTTACTCTCTAACCCAAGAGCAGACCAACTCTAAATGTTACTTATATGAAGCTCTTGCTTCCTGGTTTCCCGCCTAGCTTTCTGTTTCTAGCCAAGGTAGCCTCCAGAAGCAGAGGAAATCAGAACTCAACTGCTAAGTAAAACTTGTATTTCATCTATCTATCCTTCTTATTGTGGATAAATATTATACTATTCTGTACTCAGTGTAGTGTAATAAAACTAATTTAGCTCTTTAAAAATAATAAAAGTATAAAATAAATAAAAATAAATCTGACAACACATGTGAAAAGCCTATATAAATAAAATTATCATGAACTACTTTGTTGTTGTTCAGTCGCTCAGTAATGTTTGACTCTTTGCAACCGCATGGACTGCAGCACACCAGATTTCCCTGTCTTTCACCATCTCCCAGAGCTTGCTCAGACTCAAGTCCATTGAATTGGTGATGCCATCCATCCATCTCATCTTCTTAATATCTTCTGCTTCTGTTAGGTCCACACCACTTCTGTCCTTTTTGTGCCCATCTTTGTATGAAATGTTCCCTTGGTATTTCTAATTTTCTTGAAGAGATCTGTAGTCTTTCCCATTATAGGGTTTTCCTCTATTTCTTTGCATGTTCACTTAAGAAAGCTTTCTTATCTCTCCTTGCTATTCTTTGGAACTGTGCATTCAGATGGGTATAGCTTTCCTTTTCTCCTTTGCCTTTAGCTTCTCTTCTTTTCACAAATATTTGCAAAGCCTCCTCAGAAAACCATTTTGCCTTTTTGCATTTCTTTATCTTAATCTATATGAACTCTTTATATAGATGAAAAATAAAAAGAAGCTAGCAGAGTCTTAACCTTACAGCCCTCACGATTTCAGCAGACACTCCCAGCCCCCTCATTTCTGTGCTAGGCATGGAGGTGTAAAGTACAACGTAACACCTCACTTACCCTCCAGGCTTGTATGCACTAGTGGAGAAGGCAGACCAGCACAGTACCAGCTCTACTGCAGGACGGCAGTGATGTGATGGGGAAAGCACAGAAAAGTGCTATCCAAATCAGACCGAGAGGTCCAGGAAGGCTTTCTGGAGTCCATCATGCTTGAGATGAGATGTGAAAGATGAGTATGATTCGAGAGAGTGTGGACAGAGAGCGGGAAAAGAAGGTCACTTCAGGCAGCAGAGACTGCATGTAGAAAAGCAAGAAGGTTTAAAAGAGCACTGCTCTTCGAGGGAGTTGAGTGGCTCTGTTGGATTGGAGGGAAGGGTGTGAGGATCTCAGGAGAAGAGGCCAGAAAGGGTGTCAGAGGGCTGGGTCAGTAAAGGATTTGGGTAGCAAGTGAAAAAGTATAAACTCTGACAGGTCCATGGAGCCACTGAAGAATTTTAAGCAGGAGATTGACATGATCAGTGTTGTGATTTTGAAACTTGAACAGCAATGTCTAGCAAAAATCAAAGAAAGAGGGGAAAAGAACAGGACTCAGTCTGGAGCCCGTTACAATAATCCAGGTGAAAATTGATGAGGGCTTAAGTTAAGATTGATACTACAGAATTTTGGGACTATTTAGATACAGGAGTGGGAGGGAAAAAAAGGAAGGGAAAGTCTAGACTACCTTCCAACTCAGTGATTTAAATAATCAGCTAAATAGTGACAGCTAACATCATTGACTATCTTCTACACACTATGTCAGTTACTTGCATTCTTTCTTTCATTCTACAGTTTTATTGATTGATTGATTTTGATTTTATCTTGATTTTTCCCTTTCTTTTTTAATTGAAGTATAGTTGATTTACAATGTTGTGTTAGTTTCAGGTGTATAGCAAAGTGATTCATATATATATATATATTTCAGATTATTTTCCATTATAAGTTATTACAAGGTACTGAATATAGTTTCCCTATATTGTGCAGTAGGTCCTTTTGTCTGTCTATTCTGTATATAGTGATGTTTTTCTGTTGTAACTTGTAATTTATCCCTCCCCTTTTTTCCCCTTTGATAACCATAAGTTTGTCTTCTATGAATCTCTTTCTGTTTTGTAAATAGGTTCATTTGTATCATCATTTAAGATTCCACATATAAGTGATATCATATGGTATGAGTCCCTTTCTGACTTACTTCATTTAGTATGATAATCTCTCCTTCCACCTATGTTGCTGCAAATGGCATTATTTTTTGCTTTCTTATGGCTAAGTAGTATTCCATTGTATATATGGACCACATTTCCTTTATCTATTGATGGACATTTAGGTTGCTACCATGTTTCAACTATTGTAAACAGTGCTGCTATAAACACTGGGGTGCATGTATATTTTCAAATTAGAGTTTTCTCTGAATATAAGCATCGTTCCACAGTTTTTTATCAAGTGCCACTCTGTTAGACACTGGAGGTATGGCAGTGGAGGGGAAAATACAAAAATCCTTGTCCATGTGTAGTATGTAGGGGATGGGTAAATAATCGGGAAGAGATATGAAGCAGGAGAGGTGACAGGAACATGAAGAATGGAGAGAATTTGGGGTTGGCCAGGGAAGGCCACACTGGGAAAGTGCTGAGAAGCACTGAAACTCAAGAGGTATGGCTATCTGGGGAAGCAAGCATTCTGGGCAGAGGCTCTGGGGGAAGTAAACCCAGTACATTCAAGTACCCCCTGAAACAGTGTGGCTGGTGGAATGAGGCGGTAAGGGGCAGAGGCAGATCATGTCGAGTCGCCTAGACCATTGTAACAACTCTAGCTTTTACCCTGAGGAAAATGCAAGGCTGTTGCAAGGTTTTGAGCAAAGCAGTAATGTAATCTGACTTGCATTTTGACAGGATCGCAGTGGCTACTGTGTTGGAAATAGACTGAAAAGAGGGCAGAGCTAGAAGCAAGAGACCAGCTAGGGAGCCGCTCTAACGACACAGGTGATAAATAATTAAAGTTTTAGGCCAGATTAATGGCAAGTGGCAACTGTGAGAAACAGTAACTTCTGGAGATATTTTTGAAGGGTTGGACATAAGAGGAAGAGAAGAGAGAAGGACAACACCAAGAATTTTAATGGTGGAGGAGCAAGTCTGGAGAGGGAAACTTAAAGGGCTGGCTTCTGACAAGTTAATTTTGAGATGCATCCAAGCAGAGATTTAAAGAAAGCAATTGAATGTGAGTCTGGAGTTCAGGAGAAAGGTCTGAACTGAAGCTGTAAATTTGAGTCATCAGCATAGAGATGGCACTTAAAACATGAGCTTCAATGAGATCATCCATGACTGCAGAGGGGACAGAAAAAGGGTCTAGGGTAGGGGTAGGTCCTAAGGGAAATCAACAATCCCTTGCAAGTCACCCACTTTCAGAGGGATCATTCCGAGGTCTGAGATGGGGAAGCTGACCTCTTCTGATTGGGGAAGGAATGATTGCTTCTGCCAACAAAGGAGACTTGGTAGAATTTAGTTTGAAGTCCTCAAGTTCAGAAACTGCCCATATGTCCCCCTCCCAATTTCAGGATTCCCCTCTTCCCAGTCAACGCCCTAACTTTAACAGAAAAACTTGCAATGTTGTACATTTTTGTGGGTTTTTTGTTTTTTTTTTTGTAATTGCTTTTTAAAAGATATAATTCATACACGGTACAATTCACCCATTTAAAGCATACAAGTCAATGGTTTTCAGTACATTCACTGATGTAAATTCTTTTGGCATTGCAATTCAGCCATCTTTAAGATTAGACTTTGGGGCATTTCCTGGTTGCTCCGTGGTAAAGAATCCACCTGCCAATACAGGAGACGTGGATTCAATCCCTGATCCGGGAAGATCCCACATGCTGTCCAACAACTAAGCCCAGGAGCCGAAACTACTGATCCCATGTGCCACATCTACTGTTCCTCAAGGCCTAGAGCCTGTGCTCCGCATTGAGAGAAGCTGCCACAATGAGAAACCTGGGCACCGCACCCAGAGAGCAGCCCCCGTTCCCTGTAAAGAGGGAAAAGCCCACGCAGCAACGAAACCCAGCAGAGTCAAAAATAAATAAATTTTTTAAAAAAAAATTAAACCTTGGGTTCGGGTTTCTGAAATCTTGGCCCTGAACCTACAGAGGACAGGGGTTTCTTTCAGAGTTTTCTGGTTTATCATTTGGACCTTGATCTGGGCATGTAAAGCATTGAGCTCATCATTTTCTTTCCCCAGCTCTCCAGTGTACTTAGAAGCAACCAAATTCTTGACAATTTTTATCTGCACTAAAATTTTCTTTGGCAGCAACCACTCAATACACAATGCCTTGCTTTCTCTAGGTGCTTGATTGCAAATGATTACAGGTGGTCGTTTAAGTAAAGTTTGCCGCTTTACTTAAGTGCCGTGGACTACCAGCTTCCACCTTACCACTAGCAACAGTCTTTAATGCCTTTAAATCTACTCAGATCAGTGAAACGATTCCATGTCCCATCCTTAAGGCTCTGTTTCCCTGGAACCACTTTTGGTGACTGAAGGAAAGTTACAGCACTCAAAATAGCCTGAAGTTAAAACTCCCCTCCAGGTCCTCCCCACCATTATATGCAAAATAAAGAACTCTCCACCCAAAGGAAAAAAAAACAGACATTAAGGTTGATTAGCCCAGCTCCCAGCCGGTCCAGCCTCTGGCTGATCTCTAGAATTCCTTCCCCCAGCCATTTAAGTGATAACTACTCCGAACAAGCTTGGAGAAGAACAGGTCCCCTTACGATAGTAGATTTCCACATGTATGTCTATATATACTCTTTGCTTGGGTTAGTGCAGCAGCTCACTAATCTGACTGCTGCCCCTTCTCGCCCCATTAAAGGTGATCTGTTCCTGTAAAATGCCAGTCTCATTATTTTTCTGAACCTCGCCTTCTCTAACTCCATACCCTACACTGCCAATAACAGTGTTCAGTCAGGGGAACAGAGTGACTATGGGTATTACAGGATGAAGGACTTATTATAGAAATAAGATCTTTCACAACTGGGCAAGGAGCTGGAGAAGTAAAGCCAGAAAGTGGTATTGGATAATCAGGGGAGGAGTCACTCAATCAATCTGAGAAGCCAGATGCGTCCAACCACTTATGAAGGGAGCCTCGTGGATATGTTTGTGGAAACTTTGATGTTGATGGCGCCAGTGCTTCTGTGGGTCCAGTCAAGTATCTCGTGGTGGGCCTTGGGTCACTATTGGTCAATGGAGCCATGGAGAGGAGGAGAGCAGGCATGCTAGAAAGTGCTGAGCACCTGTGTGCCTGTCCTTACTGACTACTGATGACAGTGACCTCTACAGGAATAGCTATTCATTCATTCCTCCCTTTATAAAGAGCTGGATGTTTTGTTTCAGGTTTTTGGCTATTATGGATAATGCCTCTATGAACAATCATATGTATATATACTAATATACATCTTTGTGTAGATATACATTTTTGTTTCTCTTGAGTAAAATCCCAGGAGTATAATTTCTGGGCTCTATCTTAAGCTTATGTGTAACTTTTGAAGAAATTGCCAAACTATCTTCCAAAGTGGCTATAGCATTTTATATTCCTACTGGCATGAAACTTGGTATTTTCAGATGTTTTGATCATAGCTATTCTAGGGGATGGGCTTCCCAGGTGGTGCTAGTGGTAAAGAACCAGCCGACCCATGAAGGAGATATAAGAGATACGGATTTGATCCCTGAGTTAGGAAGATCTCCTGGAGAAGGGGCATGGCAACCCACTCCAATGTTCTTGCCTGGAGAATCCCATGGACAGAGGAGCTTGACAGGCTACAGTCTATAGGGTTGCACAGAGTCAGACATGACTGAAGTGACATAGCACGGTCGCACACACGCATTCTAGTGGATCCATAATAGTGCCTCATTGTGGTTTAATTTGCATTTCCATGATGACTAATGATGTTGAGCATGCTTTCATGAACTTATTAGCCATTCATATATCTTCTTTAATGAAATGTTTATTCAGATCTTTTGCCCATTTTTAATTTGGGTTGTTTTTTCTTATTGTTAAGTTTTGAGAGTTCTCTGTATTCTGGATGTGTTTCTAATCAGAGATGTTACTTGCAAATATTTTCTCCCAATCTGTGTCTTGTCTTCATTTTCTTAGTCATGTCTTTTGAAGTGTAAAAAAGTTTTTAATATTGGTGCAGTTCAATCTATTTTTGCTTTTTATGGATCATGTTTTTTTGTTTGTTTTGTTTTTTGTTATACTTAAGAATTGTGTCCAACCCAAGGTCATAAGATTTTCTTCTATACTTTCTTCTAGAAGATTGATATTCTTAGGTTTTTATAATACATCTATGATCCATTTTTAGTTATTTTGTGTCTGCTTCTCAAATCTTAGTATACAAATCACCTAGGGATCTTGTTAAATCTGTATTCTGAAGAAAAAAAATGCATATTCTGGTTCAATGAGTCTCCTGTGGTACCTGAGTCTATATTTTTAAAAACTTCCATCCCTTCCCCTAAAATACTTACGGAAATACGAGGCCGGTTCTCTTATCTTCTTTCTCATCTTTGGTACAGCTGTTTCCCACGCAGATCCACTCCGCTACTCTTTCTAGTTCACTCTCGCCTCGTTGCCCAGAGTCTGCACAGCAGGAAAGACAAGGACAATCCTGCCCCTATGGAAGGAGGGGGGAGAGAGGCTAAGATGGCAATGACAGAGGGAAGGGTCCATGGATATTCACTTATTAACATTTTTGCTCAAGCCCCATAATACAGTAATTGGGGATAAGGGTAAGTAATGTGACGGGAATTTTTTGAGGAGAGAAATTTGAGTGAACTTACACACTTGAAGGAACAAGGCTAGTGAAGTAGAACAGTCTGAAATTTAATAAAGAAATCTGGGATGACTGATGGAGTGAGACCACTGAGCTGAGGTGATGAGGGAAGGGGAGAAGTCTCTGATAGAGATGAGGGGTGAGTCCACCACATAAGTGAGGGGAAACTTAAGAAGGAAGAAAAGCTACATCTCCCACTGAGGGAATTAGGAAGGGAAAAGAATGCTACAGGCTCAAATTTCTGAGCAGTCAAGGGACCCAAGGAAGAGTTTGAAAGAAAGCCCCAGTTTCCACAATAGAACAAGGAGGCAAGGTCATTGAAGGGACAGAGGAAGATGGATGGGTAGATTTAAGCAAAAAGGTGGAATATGGAGTAGTTGCTAAGGAGATGGGAGAAATACTAGGACACGTGGAGGTCCTGAAGGTTGGAAAACATGAATTTGTATGGTGACGTGATTTTCTCTAGCAGAGCTCATTGACCTGAATGTAAGCGGCTGAGCTGATCCATGGCTGCGTGTTCTAGGCTCAGTGAACAGCCATGGGGTACATAGGTAAAGGGAAATGGCGAGAGAACAACTGAAGTGATAGACCATGTGTAAGGAAAAAGCAAATTAGCCAAAATGGCGGTGGTCAGGCTCTCTTGCCCCAAGTCCTCTCACTCTCACCCTACGTTTTGTAAATTCGTAATTACGTAACAGCCAAGATCATTTATAGCCCTGTGGATGTGCGTAACCTATACAAGCACCGCCTGAAACACTCTTGTAGGAGAGTCTGAATAGCATTGAGTTGAGTTATGGCTGTGTCTGTCAGGCCAACCACGAGAGAGTACAGCATGTTTGCCTTGCTGCTGTGCCAGCCAGGAGAGAATAATCACATTTGTAGTTCCTACAGCTCCTCACATCTTCCAGCTTCCTAGCTCATGCCTTGCCACCCTGGGTTCAATGATCAGTGAGACACCATGGTGAAAAGAGAGGCCAAGCCAAATGGGAGAAAAGAGTCAGGGGCCAAATGAGCAGCTCTGGAACCAGAGGTTACTTTAGGGTTAAAGATGTTGTTGTCAGGAAGAAATTTGGGCGTTAAACTTCAGAAATGGAACCATTCTAGGTGTTAGATCCAGGCCATGGGAATAAAGCAGAGGAAATATGAGAGTTGTAAAACAGTGGTGAAGCAATAGTGGGGTTTGTTCTGTTATAGCATCGGTCTGACTTTCGTGCTGTACATGACCCATCAAGTTAGAAAGCTGTGGTCACTGTCCTAGAAGAGCAATCACAAACACAGAGACAGACACAGGAGAGGTAGATCTCTGGATAAGTAGACTTCTAGGTGGGTTTACCTGGGAGGTTTGGGGAGTAACTGGATAGAGAGTTAATTTAAACAGGGAGACATGGGAATTTCACCTTTGCACAAAGTTGATCCAGGAGGAATGAATTCTCCACCTACTGTCAATTACTCATCATAAAAAGGATGGGATTGGGGCGTCCCTGATGGCCCAGTGGTTAAGAATCTACCTTGCAATGTAGGTTCTGTCTCTGGTTGGGGAACTAAGATCCCATATGCCTCAGAGGAACTAAACCCATACACGTCCCTGGTAGCTCAGCTGGGAAATAATCCGCCTTGCAATGCGGGAGACCTGGGTTTGATCCCTGGGTTGGGAAGACCCCCTAGAGAAAGGAACAGCTACCCACTCCAGTATTCTTGCCTGGAGAATTCCATGGACGGTATAGTCAGTGGGATCGCAAAGAGTTGGGCAAAACTGAGCTACTTTCCACAACTAGAGAGTCCATGTGCTGCAACAAAAAATCTTGCAACCCACAACTAAGACCCAATGCTGCCAAATAAACTTTTTTTTTTTTTTTTAAAGAAAGATGGGATTGCAAAAGGGGAAGGAAGAAAACTGACATTTACCAAGGGCCTGTGTGTGCCTGCCACTGAGCTAAGGGTTTTATATGCAAATAGGTTATCTTATTTCTCTACAAGTAATCCATTTCTACAGATGAGGAATTTGAGTATTTGACAGGGTAAGTAACCTGCCCAAAGACATACAACTATGAAACCGATGAACCAGAATCCCAATTGTCCAAGTCTTTAGCATTTTTCCCTTTTTTGACCAAAGAGCAAAGCAGAGGGTCTGAGCTGTTGGGAGAGGATTCTGATCCAGCTTCAAACACGGCCTTTGCATAAGTGCTTTCTTTTTCATTTACTCATTGGCTCGTGTCTCAGAAGGGGGTTGGAATCAAAGAGAGACTGTCTGGCAGCTAAAAAGAAATTTCCAAAATTACTCAAGCACCGTAAAGGGAATATATGGCTCCAGGCAACACTTCCTAAAAAGCCTTCTTTCATCTATTTCCCTCACCCACCACAGTCTTCCCTGTCTTCTCTCTCCTCCTAACTTCTCGAGAAAAATTTTCTCCTAAACTCCTCCCCAGGCCCTTGCTCTTTTCTGTGCTCTGGGAGAAACTTGGGCAACACAGCCTCCTACATGGGCAGGAGCAGGGGAGAGGTTGGAAACACACATGCATCATTAATAGTCAATGTCTTGTCACGAGAAGCATCCTCCCTGCTTTTGAGAAGAAATGGAGGCATGCAGTAGGCATCCTGCCCATGGTCTCTGCAGCTGGTTTGAAGGAAATCATCACTGTACTCTACCTTGAACTTTCCCACCACTACCTTGAACTTCTGTAACTGATACCATATAATTTACTGTTTAATTTAGTCTGCTCTGGGTTATTCTTGTTTTGTTCTCATCTGTTTTGGATTCCGTTGGAAGTGCTTTCCTTAGCCTTGGGTTTCTGGTATAATTGTTGCACCACTGTCTCTCTAATTATGTGGCTGTTATCGTTCAACTCTGATTTTCATGTATCTGTATCATTTATTCTGAGCTTCCTCCAATCTTTTTGGGGGAAAGAAATGAAGTATAAAAGTAAATAAAATAGTTTCATACACATGAATGTTAGAACTCCAACTGGATTGTGAGCTGCTTGAACACAGGAATTGTGTTCCAGACTTCACTTGACATGGCTGCCCAGTACCTAGAGGGCCACAAATTATTTCACAAATACTTTTAACTGATTAAGGAAGGTGGGAGGCTGGCATTTATTAAATTCCTGTTCCTAATAGATACTCTGCAAACATTACTACATTTCATCTACATAAGAAATGAGGTGTTATTATTCCTGTTTTTGTAAGATGACCAACTCATCCTGGTTTGTTTGGGACAGTCCTGGTTTTAACACTAGAAGTCTTGCCTCCTAGGCAGACCCATGATGGTTATTCACACTACATTTTAGAGATGAGAATGTTGAGTCTTAAAGGGATTCGTTACCTTCTTCAACTTGTCTTGCAATACCAAGCCTGTCTAGAGTATGGAATTAGTATAGCAACAGGACCGATTGGAACACTGGAGAAGAAAGTGTGGTTGTGGAGGGCACTCTGGTAAAGGCTGTGGCATATTCCAGCAAGTGATCCCTGGGTTCTCATCATAATCGCCAGGGCGATGAGAAGTAGCTGTGGGGTCCTGCAAAAGAGGAGGGTGATTTAAAGAGCCACAGGTGGCAGGGTCGGAAGCTGTTTGAATGCTAACTACAGAGACAGTGTGAGAGGGCAAGAGGACAATCCCAAACAGGCCAGCTTGAACTTTTTGTTGCAGTTGCTGAGGGCTCATCCCCTGCTGATTGTATCAGACCTAATTCTCGCTAACTACATCAGCTGATGCTAACTTTGCCACTTACAGAGAAACAAATGAGTAATTTGGACCCGATCATTATTCCCTGCGTACTCCTCACGTGCCAAATATTTATAGAAGCAAATATGTGTTTAGAAGCAAATACAGCTGATAATAGGGAGCCCATTATCTCCCCCCAGATATCTTTCTTCCCTCCAGCAGGCAGGGAATCGCTCAACCTTGAAGGAGACCAACTGAAGACTTTCTGCCGGATGGGAAGGGAAGGATCACATTTCTTCTCGAAACCACGTTTAGCCACTCTCTAGGAATTTTTCCTGTGTCCTACATTTTTGCCTATTCAGGTTCTCTGTTTCCAAATCTCTTTCACATTTTACAAAAAATGAGGCCATTGTGGTACTGAAGATTCGAAATCTCCAAATTCCACAACTGTCCCCAGCACGGTTGGTTGATACTTCCCAGCTGATGGGACAACTCAGTTGATTGATTTCCTCAGCCTCAGGGATGACCAAGGGATGTCCAGGATATTTGGATTCCCTTAACTCATGCGAACTTGTGTTTTTGTTTTTTATTGAAATATAGTTAGTTTTACAATGTTGCGTTTAAATTCTGCTTCTCAACAAAGTGATTCAGTTACACACAAGTATATATGTGTGAGTGATAGTCGCTCAGTCATGCCTGACTCTTTTCAACCCCCTCGACTGTAGCCTGCCAGGCTCCTCTGTCTGTGGAATTCTCCAGGCAAGATTACTGCAGTGGGTTGTCATTTCCTTCTTCAAGTATATATGTGTATACGTATGTATACATTCTTGTTTTACATTCTTTTCCATTATGGTTTATCATAGGATCTAGTTCCCTTTGCTATTCGATAGGACCTTGTTTTTTATCCATTCTCTATATATAATGGTTTGCATCTGCCAACCCCAAACTCCCACTTTGTTCCTCCCCAACCTGCTCCCAACTTGGTAGCCAGAGGTCTGTCTTCTGTGTCTGTGAGTCTGTTTCTGTTTCAGAGATAAGTTTATTTGTGTCATATTTTAGATTCCACAAATAAGGGATATCATATGGTATTCATCTTTCTTTTATCTGACTTACTAAGATAATTTCCAGATCCAACCATGTTGCTGCAAGTGGCATTATTTTTCTATGAGTGAGTAGTATTCCACTGTATATAGGTACCACATCTTCTTTATCCATTCATCTGTCAATGGACTTTCACGTTTCACTTTCATGCATTGGGGAAGGAAATGGCAACCCACTCCAGTGTTCTTGCCTGGAGAATCCCAGGGACAGGGGAGCCTGGTGGGCTGCCGTCTATGGGATCGCACAGAGTCGGACATGACTGAAGCGACTTAGCAGCAGCAGCAGTCAATGGACACTTACATTGTTTCCATGTCTTGGCTGTTGTCAACAGAGCTACAGTGAACACTGGGGTGCATGTATCCTTTTGAATCATATTTTTCTCCGGATATATGCCCATAAGTGGGATTGCTGGATCGTATGGTATCTCTATTTTTAAATTTCTTAAGGAACCTCCAAACTGTTGTCCATAGTGGCTGCCCCAGCTTACAGCCCCATCAACAGTATAGGAGGGTGAGATAGTGTTTACGGAGCCACACAATAAGCTCGGAGCTGGGTACCCAGG
>NW_024070212.1:27727590-27746527 GCF_014754425.2 Oryx dammah | reverse complement strand
ATAGTGTTTACGGAGCCACACAATAAGCTCGGAGCTGGGTACCCAGGGCAGAATGGCATGGTCCTGTCCTAAAGGAGCTCGCAGGATAGTACAGGACTCACAGTCTTAAGGTATTTGTGAAGGAAAAAATGTCATTATGGTTTATGTTACTGATGTGATTAAAAAGCAATTTTATCCTTTGAAATGTGCAGAATGGTAATAAAGTGGAGCAACACAAGGACATGATAACCAGCTATCAATCAGAAAAATATTTTCAGAACAACAAAGTGAAAGAGAAGACAAATTTATTATGACCTTGTGTGGATGACACCAATGAATTCAGCTTTTACTCTTATTTGAGGTCCAGTATTTTTCCAGATTTCTTTTTTTTATTAATATATAACCTTTATACAAACACAGAAAATTTTAAATTCTATGTCTTATAAACTTTAGTGTATTAGCTAAATAATCCTACAATTCTGTCTCAAGATATATCTGCTACTGCTTCTTAGAATCTAGGATTTGACAGATTTTCATAAATCAGACTTATATATAGTCATGCAATTCAGATTATATTTATATTCTTGTAAGTGAAATTACTAAGAGCAAAAGCTTTCAATTTTTAAAGCACTAGGCTCACCTGATTCAGGAAAAATGAACTCTCACCTCAAAATGGTTTTTTTTGCAACTCTTCCGGCAATAAGACCCCTAAAAGTCAATTTATGGGTTTGGATTTGAGAGTTTGCTACTTTAATTAGACATATAAATCCCTCTGCTTCATTTTCCATTACAGTTACATGTGTGTCCAACCTTGCTCTATTGAAATACAAAGTATATCATGTCTTCAACTAGTAGTAAATCCATGTTGGAGACTTATCGGGGCCGTGATTTATCAAGGGTGGTCAGAAAGTCAATGTTTCATATACTCTTTAATGTGGATAAAAGAAACTTGGCTAATAACTCCTTCATGCTAGGTTAGATTTACTTTAGGAAGCGTGGTATTATGATGAGATTTTAAAAAGATTTTTTTAAGAGCCCTGGAGAAAGAGAAAAAAATGTATCTCTGACACTAGGGTAATAGAGGAGGTAAGAAAAGGTAAATAACATTTTTCCTTACTTATAACCCAGATCTGAGTTCAACAGCTTCTCTGAACATATATCTTTGGTTCACTTCATCAAGGCCAGAAAACGATTTTTTTTTTGACTTTCAGTCTCTGCAGACAATGTCTTCAGGAAGTTAGGTCACCAGGACTACCTAGAACTTTCACAAAATAAACCAATGACCTGCAGGGTGAACTGCTGTGGGGCTTCCTGGCTATCTAATTGGATTTGTGTCAGACCCACACTGGAAGACAATGTACATAAGAGAAAGGCTTCCTTCTGAGAAAATAGGGTTGTGTGCTTACCAAAAAGAAAAAAAATTCACAGTGAGAACTTGCAGATCTGTCCCCTGAGTTCTGTGGGGAGCGGGGAGAGTCGATCTATCTCAGGAAGACAGTTTTCATCCTCCTTTCCCATCACATCACCTTTCCATCTTCCCCCAAATGGCCAACTCTCTTTCAAGGTTTATGAGAAGTTGTTCCCAAAGCAAGAAATGATTCTTGTGAAACTGAGCATCAGCAACTCTGAGGTTTAGAGGGAGAGTTAACAGGGATGTAAAATGAGAAGGTAACACTGAATGACCCCCAGTTTTCATTACGGTTTCTTTTTTAATTAATTTATTTATTTTGGTGGCACTGGGTCTTCATTGCTGTGCACGGGCTTTCTCTAGTTGTGAGCAGGGGCTACTCAAGTTGCACTGCACGGGCTTATTGCAGTGGCTTCTCATCACAGAGCACAGGCTCTAGGGTGCCAGGGCGTTAGTAATTGCAGCACTCAGGCTTTAGTTGCTCCTTGGCAGGTGGGATCTTCCCAGATCAAGGACTGAACCCATGTCTCCTGCATTGGCAGGCAGGTTCTTATCCCCTGAGCCACCAGGGAAGTCTTGTCATGGTTTCAAAGAGAACATTGCACATAAGACCTATCACCCAGAATCAAGGGACAGTATTGAACCCTAAAGTCTATAAATTTTTGACCCTTTAAACTAAATCATAATGGTTTTAGCTTCAAGAGAGTCTAGTGTTGATGATGCCAAGATTCTGTGCTTGTAGAGAAGAGCTCTGGCCAGTGGCCATCCCCTGCACACTGGATCTCAGAGTGAGTTGTGAGGCTCAGTACAACCACCAACATGAATGAAACCTTCGTTTGGCAGGGATGAGAAGGTGGAGAGCAGTTGCAATTATTGAAGACCTAGATTCCAGGAACTCTGCCAGGCACTTAACATATAGAATCTCTTTTATTCTCAGCACAGATCTGATTTGCTCAAAATAAGATTGACAAATAAAAAGAAAATGATCTGTCCAGACCATTAGAGACTTTAAAAGTGTTCTATGCAAACCTTAGTATGTGATTCTCAGCCTGTCTATCTTGTTCACAGCTGGAGCCCTAGGCTCTAGTGTAGGACCTCACATGCCATGTTTTTGAATGAATGCACATTTCAACCCGTTCCTCCATTAGAAAAATAAAATCCCATATTTTGTGACTCAATTTCCAAACAGCTAAATATCTTAATAAAAAATTAACATAATGGGACTTCCCCGACAGTCTAGTGGTTAAGACTTTGCCTTCCAAAGCAGGGGATGTGGGTTCAACCCCTGGCTAGGGAACTAAGATCCCACTTGCCTCGTGGCCAAAAAAACCAAACCATAAAACAGAAGCAATATTGTAACAAATTCAATAAAAACAAAAAGATTAAATTAATACAACAGAAATTTTGAGTAAGGCTTTTCAAATTACACACATCCTACTCTTGGCCATCCCCTCCAAGGGGCCATGTCTCATGGTTAAAAATCATTGCCTTAAATCCTCTAACAAAGCTGTATTTTTTCAAGAAATAGTTTTTAATAATGTCAAGGGTGATTGTTTAAAACGGACGTAACTTTATAAGAAAAGGTAAAAGATCTATCTTGAGAAAAAAATTATTGCCTTAGAAGTAGTTGAGTCTGGAATTTAAATGAGGAGAAGATCGAAAGGAAATAACCATGGATGTATACTATGCGCTAAACTGTCTATTGTGGGGCATTTATACAAAGAGCCAGGACAATGCCTGAAGAGTCTGTAATAAACTATGGGACAGTCATAAAACAGAATATTCTACATCCACCAAAATCAAGGCTTTAATGATATTTAACGATGTGGGAAAATACTATACTGTTTTAGTGATAAAAGTAGAAAATTGTGTGTGTATTTTCACTGTTGTAATGCATATAGATTACATGCATATGTGAGAAAATGTGAGAAGGAAATACACCAAAATGTTAGTTATAATTATTTATGGGTGGTAGAGTTATTAGCGGTGTACAATTCAATGTATAAATCCTCTTCATACTTGTCAGTATTTTCTATTACTTTTATAATACATACATATTACATATTATATATAATATTTTTATGATAGAAATGGGAATTTGATAATAGAACCATAGAGATAAAAAATATGGAGTTGAATCAACTGTACTCCAATAAAAATTTTTAAAAATATAGAGAGTTGACTTCTTCCTGATGCCACAACTGACTCTAAGGAAATGGCAGGAAAATTTTTTTAAATTAAAGAGAATAACCATTTTTGCTTTTTTTTTTTTTGAGGAATTCTCCCCTAAATTAGGCCTAAAGTTAGTGTAGTCAGCCATTTTGCTGATTTGACTCAATAATTTTGTCTTCACAGCTTTCCATGTTACTCCAGGCAGTCAACTCTCTGAAACTTAGCTTTGTCTTCTGAAGGAAAGGCTTCAAAAGTTAGTAAAACACTTCTGTAAATAGTGTCATTTGTTCACCAAAAATCATTATGTACCTACTGGGCCCCAGATGCTGTGGTGGGGATTGGGAAAAGGCCCATGTTGTTCTGAAGTTTTTATATCATTCTGCAGATGGGAGTTTGAAAGGTTAGCTATTTACTTATCTCCAGGGCCTCCCACCATCTGGGGTGTGCCAGGAGAAATGCAAGCAGAAAGGAAGGCTCAACAACAAAGAAGGCAATTCTGCCATTTGTGACACCATGGATGGACCCCGAGGGCATTACACTAAGTGTGAAATAAGTCAGAGAAAGATAAATACTGTATGATCTTCCTGAATATGTGGAATCTAAAAAAGCCAGACTCATAGAAACAGAGTAGAATGATGGTTGCTAGGGCTGGGAGTTGAGGGAAATAGGAAGATACTGGCCAAAGAATATAAACTTCCAGTTATGAGATGAGTAAGTTCTGAAGACCTTCACACAGTATAATGATTACTGATAACAGTATCTTTGTTTTATACACTTGAAAGTTGCCAAGAGAGTAGATCTAAATGTTCTCACCAAACACAAAAGGTCATTATGTGAAATGATGGAGGTGTTAACTAACCTTATTGTGGTAGTGATTTCACAATATATATGTGTATCAAATGATCACACTGTATGCCTTACACTCACATGTTATATATCAATTGTATCTCCCTAAAGCTAGAAAAAACTTTTAAAGGATAAGAATTGAATTCAAAACCTTGCCTGGTCCTGCAGGCAGCTAGGATCTGCCAGATGGGAGCTTTACCTGTTGCAGGGCTTGCTCAACTCAAAAGACCCTGGGCCAGAAAATACCAGAAAGACCCCACACGTCCTCACTAAAACCCTCCAGGTCTGATAGGTGGAGTCTTTGTTGAGGGACGTCATGAGGGAGAAATTAGTGTTAAATATAAAGAGAATATCTTTAAATTGTACTATTTCTGCCAGAATGACATCAACTGTGACAATAACATGATGATACTGTTGTTGCTTGTAAGTCGTGTCTGACTCTTTTGTGACTCCCCCCACTATAGGCTGCCCTAGGCTCCTCTGTGCATGGAATTCTCCAGGCAAGAATACCTGAGTGGGTTGCCATTTCCTTCTCCAGGGGATCTTCCGTACCCAGGTATCAAACCCACGTCTCTTGCGTCTCTGGTATCAGCAGGTGGATTTTTGCCGCTGAGCCACCTGGGAAGCCCATGATGACGCTGCTGCTGCTAAGTCGCTTTAGTCGTGTCTGACTCTGAGCGACCCCATAGATGGCAGGCCACCAGGCTCCCCCGACCCTGGGATTCTTCAGGCGAGAACACTGGAGTGGGTTGCCATTTCCTTCTCCAATGCATGAAAGTGAAAAGTGAAAGTGAAGTCACTGAGTCATGTCCAACTCTCAGCAACCCCATGGACTGCAGCCCACCAGGCTCCTCCGTCCATGGGAGTTTCCAGGCAAGAGTACTGGAGTAGGGTGTCATTGCCTTCTCCCATGATGACGCTAATAGTAAGTAAACAGACAAAGGCAGCTACAGAGAGCAGTGTGCAGACCACCTCCACCACTTACATTGCAAACTATTTTGGCTTCAGAGCCTTTTTCTGCAAAATGGAGACAATACTGCTCCTGTTGTCAGGTTTCTTTGAGAATTAGAAATAATACATGTAGCATGCCGTGCAGGATACAATCCCTGACAAATATTAGACATTCAATCGTGAGAAATGTAAAGTACATAAAATCCTTCACTAGTTCATAAATACTTTTAAAGTTACCTACTTTGTATGGCAAGATTTTTTTTTTAATGAAAGATGGCACAATCAGGAGATAGCCAGAAAGGGGGAAGGAGCCCAAAACAAGGGTCTGTTGGAAGAAATGAGGGAGCGCCCCCTTCAGGCAGTTTGGTGTATATTTGTCGGATGTTAAGTCTGCTGTGTAGACTCTTCGACCCCACCGACTTATAGCACCCCAGGCTTTCCTGTCCTTGACCACCTCCCGGAACTTGCTCAAACTCATGTCCATTGAGTCAGTGATGCCATTCAACCACCTCATCCTCTGTCGTCCCCTTCTCCTCTTGCCCTTAATCTTTCCCAGCATCAGGGTCTTTTCCAGTGAGTTGGCTCTTCGCATCAGATAGCCAAAGTATTGGAGCTTCAGCTTCAACATCAGTCTTTCCAGTGAATATTCAGGGTTGATTTCCTTTAGGATTTGTTAGGGGAAGCACACTGATTGAAACTGCCCACCCTGGCCAGGCACCATAGTAACCATTTGCATGAGTTGTTTTATGACAGATCCTGATAAGGAACACGGAACTAATAAGCCACCACCAACCGGAAGAGTTCAGGAAAGGTCTAAAGGAGACACCGAATGTCCGTCCACTTCCTGGAATCCCTCTCACTAGCATCCATCTTGGCTGAGCGATGCGTGCACCACCAGGAAAGACTCTGAATTAGAATGATTGGCCAAAGACCACCCAGAAACTAATCCCATCACCATAAAACCCGAGACTGTGAGCCACGCGGGAGAGCAGTTCTCCTGGGTTCCCCTACCCTACTGCTCTCCACCCGGGTGCCCTTTCCCAATAAAATCTCTTGCTTTGTCAGCACATGTGTCTCCTCGGACAATTCATTTCCGAGTGTTAGACAAGAGCCCAGTTTCGGGCCCTGGAAGGGGTCCCTCTTCCTGCAACAGATTGACTGGTTTGATCTCCTTGCAGTCCAAGGGACTCTCAAAAGTCTTCTCCAGTACCACACTTCAAAAGCATCAATTCTTCAGCATTTAGCTTTTATAGTCCAAATCTTATATCCATACATGACTACTGGAAAAGCCACAGCTTTGACTATATGGACCTTTGTTGGCAAAATCATGTCTCTGATTTTTAATATGCTGTCTAGGTTGGTCATGGCTTTTCTTCCAAGGAGCAAGTATCCTTTAATTTCATGGCTGCAGTCACCATCTGCAGTGATTTTGGAGCCCAAGAAAATAGTCTTTCACTGTTTCCATTGTTTCCCCCTTTAGTTGCCATGAAGTGCTGGGACCAGATGCCATGATCTTAGTTTTTTGAATGTTGAGTTTTAAGCCAGATTTTTCACTCTCCTCTTTATCCTTGTCAGATGTAGGGGCAGTTTAAACACTCCACAAAGAGCCAGAGGAAAAGCCAGCATACTTCTCTACTTGGTTTGCTTTTCTTTAAAAACAGTATTACTTGTTCAACCAGCTTTCCAAAACAGCGCTAAAATCACTCTTCAGCAGTCACTCACTCAGTCGTGTCCGACTCTTTGTGACCCCATGAATCATGGCACCCAGGCCTCCCTGTCCATCACCAACTCCCAGGGTTCACTCAAACTCATGTCCATCGAGTCAGTGATGCCATCCAGCCACCTCATCCTATGTCTTCCCCTTCTCCTCCTGCCCCCAATCCCTCCCAGCATCAGGGTCTTTTCCAATGAGTCACTCTATGTGACATTAAAATATCTATATTACTATATTTAATTAGATGATCCATGATTTAGAGGAATTATTGTTTTAATGCCAACACCATGATCTGAATAGGCAGCTTTCTCATTAACCTTGGATATTAACTAGTGCCTTTTTTTCACCTTGAATCCTTTTTGACGCATAGAACCCAGTTTGTCATCTCTCAAGGCCACAAACATCATTTCTATTTCACAAGTCCATAACAAGCATTTACTGACCATTAATTCTATAAATAAAAACGTTATACTAAAAGTTCAAGAGAACACAAGAAAAGTATAAAACATGGACTCTTGCCCTCAAGGATTGTCTAATCTAGTTGTGAAGATCAAATATACACACATGAGATGGTTAAGTCATAAGCAAGAAAATAATTGTGAGCTTATCTACACTAGGGCTCATATTTCATTTCTACCTGCCCCATTCATTTAGGACAGTTATCTAGAACATAATGTGGGTGCTCAATGGATGTTTAGTGGATTAAACTGAATAGCATATGATAGAGAGAATAAATGCTGAATTACTAGAGACAAAAACCTCCTTTTCTAATTTTTCTCTTTCACACTTGCCACCTTCTTATGCAATATCATTTATTTTATTATTAATTTCATGCCTCTAAATGTGAGCTTTCTGAGGGCAGAGGTTTCATAGGTTTTACTCACTGCATATCCATCAAGCATAGGCCTGTGCCTGGAACAACATGGTCACCCAAAAAATATTTGTTGAGTGAGTGAACGTTTTGCCATAATTTATCAAAGAGGTGCGCATAGGTAAGACTGAGGTTCCTGGAGTCTTGTGGAATTTCAGGTTCAGGGTTAATGACCACAGGATAAAGTATTTACAAAAAATGTGCCAGTGTGTGTGTTGCAACTTTCTGTATAACGATGTCAATTGGAAACCATTTAAAAGAGAGGAATGGCTAAGTAAATTATGGTACATCTCTATAATGGATATGCTAAATCCATTAAAACAATAACAGAAATCTATATTCTTTCAGACAGATATTGATGATACATTGATATTAGAAGTGATAAAATAAAATTACAAAATATAGTCCTGTTTTTAAAACAACTGCTGGGGACTAGAGGTATATGAACAGCAAAGAATTTGGAAGGGTTTACCCAGAATGTTATTACAAATTGGCAGGGGTAAGCATGAGATTTTCATTTGCTTGTTTAAACATTGCCTAATGTCTGATTTTAAAACAACAATAGTAATATTATGCATTGGAAGGAATGATGCTGACACTGAAACTCCAACACTTTGGCCACCTGATGTGGAGAGCCAACTCATTGGAAAAGACCCTGATGCTGGGAAAGATAGAAGGCAAAAGGAGAAGAGAGTGACAGAGGATGAGATGGTTAAATAGCATCACTGACTCAGTGGACGTGAATTTGAACAAACTCTGGGAGATAGTGAAGGACAGGGAAGCCTGGTGGGTGGGGTGCAGTCTATGGGGTCACAAAGAGTCATACTCAACTTAGTGACTGAATAATAATGCTGGGATTTCCCTGGTGGTCCAGGGGTTAAGACAGTGCTTCCACTATGAGGTGCCGAGACTTGATCTTAGGTGGGGGAAGCAGGATCCCTCATATATATTGGCTGCATGACACAGCCAATATATATAGCCATAATTTATCAAGTGTATATATATATATATATATATATATATGAGTTTCCCAGGTGGCTCAGTGGTGAAGAATCAGCCTGCCAATGCAGGAGACACAGGAGGTATGGGTTTGGTCCCTGGGTTGGGAAGTTCCCCTGGAGGAGAATATGGCAACCCACTCCAGTATTCTTGCCTAGAAAATGCTACAGACAGAGGAGCCTGGCAGACTACAGTCGATAGGGGTGCAAAGAGTTGGACATGACTTACCAACTAAACACACGTGCATTATTATTATGCATTATTTTAAAATCATAAGAAAAAGGTTTTTTCATTTTGAAACAGAAGGCTGAGAATTCCATCCTGCAACAATCCCAGGAGTGTAGGTAGGGATGTTCTGCCTGGGTCCCAACAGGATCCCGTGCTCTTTACCTTCCCACACCCTTCTACTCTATACCTCCCAGTGGCTCCTGGGTGATATAAATTGTAGCGGACTGTAACTGACTTAGGCAGTCTGGGATTAACTTGAAGGGGTATTGATTTCAGATGGTGGTCAAATTTAATAGCTAGTGGTCATTACAGAGGTTTCTCTCTCCATCTTTCGTCTTGACAGTCTGCCCTGGATTGCCAACTGAATTTTCATCCATGAAATCCCAGAGAACTGCTGTCTGTGGTCCTGACAGTAAGATTCTGTGCCCCAATAAGAGAATTGGCCCTGAATTCTACCACAAAAGGATCAAATAGGGCCGTCAACGTGTTGGTAATAAGAGAGCTAGATAGAAGCTTTGGCAGGATGACTGTGGCTTAGAACTCATCATGTTTGGGAGCTGGGAAAATTAAAGCACATTCCCTTACCAAAGGACCCCAGGGTTCTGCTGGTGACACAAGGTGTCCTCCAGGCTTTGTGGAAGAGTTCCAAATGACCACTTTATCCTGCTGGTTCTGGCTTAACTACCCGTGCCTGTAACTGGGGGGGAAATCGGGTGTTTGCTTTTAGAGATATAGGATCTGCTGGGCCAGAGATCTGGGCTGGTGCAAGGAAGCAGGAGATCAGAACAGTGGACTTTCCATCACTAGATTGACTTGAGACAAAGTCTTAAATTCTCTAAACTCAGTTCTCTCATCTATAAAATTGTGTTATTAATATGTTCTCCACACAGTTTTAAATAATCCATGAAATTACAAATTGCCTAACCAGTGCGTGGCACATAGCAGGGTGCGTGCGTGCATGCGAGTCGCTTCAGTCATGTGTGACTCTTGGCGACCCTATGGACTGTAGTACGCCAGGCTCCTCTGTCCTTGGGATTCTCCAGGCAAGAATCCTGGAGTGGGTTGTTATGCCCTTCCATAGGGGATCTTCCCAGCCCAGGGATGGAACCAGCGTCCCCTATGTCTCTTGCATTGGCAGGTGAGTTCTTTACCACTAGTGCCACCTGGGAGGCCCCATAATAGGATTCAGTAAGTGTTTATTTTTTAATCCATGTCTACAGGTGTCTCCATCTAATCGGAGGTTCCTAACAGGTAAATGAAAACTATTACTCTACTCACAATACTTCTGACACCAAATGAGTATTTTCCACACCAAGAAATTCTCCAATTCTCTGCAGATACCAGCTGGGCTCCCAGCAATTTAATGCAGTTCTGATACTAACTACCCGGAGTTAGTGCAGAGCCCACAGGTTAAGGGCTCATTCCCACGAGACTGTCTCCATGTCAGATGACACTGCAAGTAGTGGATCCCCAGGTTACCCACACTTCTGTCCAACTTGGCTACAAATCAGGGGTTCCCACTACCCCTTCCTTGGATGTGACAATTTGCTATAATGACTCACAGAACCCAAGGAAATACTTTCCAAAGACAAAAGCCAAATATACCTTTCTTCTTATATCACAGCATCACAGTGTGCCTTACTTAAGACAATAAAGATATCCTCATTTTTTTACAGCCTAAGTATTTAGGCTTGATTTATTTAATCAAGCCTAAATCAAGCACTTGATTTATTTAATAGCTATTAAAAGAAGGAGTAAGGGGATTTCGCTGGTGGTCCAGTGGCAAAGATTCTGCACTCCCAGTGCAGGTGGTGGTGCTGCTACTGCTGCTAAGTCGCTTCAGTCGTGTCCGACTCTGTGCAACCCCATGGACGGCGGCCCACCAGGCTCCCCCGTCCCTGGGATTCTCCAGGCACGAACACTGGAGTGGGTTGCCATTTCCTTCTCCAGTGCGTGAAAGTGAAGTCGCTCAGTCCTGTCCAGCTCTTAGCGACCCCATGGACTGCAGCCCACCAGACTCCTGCATCCATGGGATTTTCCAGGCAAGAGTCCTGGAGTGGGCTGCCATCGCCTCTCTGCCCAGGGCAGGTGACCTAGGTTCAATTCCTGGTCAGGGAGCTAGATCCCACGCACCGCAAGTCAGACCTGGAGCATGCGTGCGCGTGGCATAGTCGCTCCGTCGTGTCCGACTCTTTGCAACACCATGGATTATCGCCTGCCAGGCTCCTCTGTCCAAGGGATTTTCCAGGCAAGAAAACTGGAACGGGCCCCCATTTTCTACTCCAGGGTATATTCCTGACCTAGGGATCAAAGCTACATCTCCTTTGTCTCCTGCATTGATAGGCGGATTCTTTACCACGGTGCCACCTGGGAAGCCCCAAACCTGGCACAAACAAATAAATTTTTAAAAAAGAAAGGGACTAGGGGCAATGTGTGGGGAACCCACTAAGTGCCAGATACTCTTCCGGAAGTCATGCTTGTATCATGTTCTAAAATTCAATTTTTTCAATATATTTTTATTTTATGTATTTATTTATTTGACTGCATCGGGTCTTAGTTGTGACATCCAGGATCTTCTTCTAGTTGTGGCATGCCGGCTTGCCCTGCAGCATGTGGGATCTTAGTTCCCCGACTGGGTATCAAACCTGTGTTCCCTACTTTGCAAGGTGGATCCTTAACCACTGGACCACCAAAGAAGTCCATCAAATTCAATATTACTGGTGAAAACCCCTATACAGATTGTCACAGAGACTAAGTGACTTGCCCAAGATCATGTAAGTGGCAGAACTGCTATATGAATGCAAGTCTATCTGCTCCCATAAGCCCATTTTTATCAATTATGTTTAGGTTGTTTTAAGTGAGAAAAACAGTGTGAGATCCTGTTATCCATTTTCAGGGTGGGAGATGGTCCTCCCTCGAAATAGGTATAGTCAAATTTTAATTCTACTGTAGTCATTAAGTCCCCATTCCCCACTTATTCAGCTGGAGACTGAGTTTGGATATCTAATGCATGACAATGATAACAATAATGCACGTTTTTGACAACTTATATCTATTATGCTAAATGCATTGTATGGATTCTCATTTCATCTTTCACAACAAGTCCATGAAGTAGGCATTAGTCTCCGCAGTTTACAGATGAGAAAACTGATAAACAATGAGGATGTCATATGCCCACACAGCAGAGCCTAATTTGAGTGACTCACCACTGAAATCCCCACATCTCGTGGAAAGACACTTGAGCAGACTGGCAGCAAAGCATTATGCCCTGATTAGGATTCCAGGCAGGAGACTGGTGCCATGCTAACTTTCAACTCATAGAATTAAGTGGCACCTGCTTTACAAGGTTGAAGGTAGGCCCATAGGTGACCTGTTGCCCTGTTCCCAGAGGTCTGTTCCCAATTATCATTCTCAAGGGCCAGAAGACAGCTGGAAAAGCCTCTAACCCCTGACTCAGCCTTTGGAGAACAGAGGCCAGGCCAGAGGGGAACTTCTGGGTTTGGAATGTCAAAGAGACCCGTCACACACACACACACACACAAAAATGGCTAAGGCAGAGAGTTATTCACAGGCTCTAAAAGAACTTTTTGTGACCATGATTCACCAAGCAACACTGTTTCACACGTGGAGCAGTTATGTAAATTTTCTTCCCCAGAAAGAAAAATCATTGTCAGACTAAGAAAAGACACAAACAAAAATAACACGTATAGGAGACAGGAGACTTTAGAAATATAAATTAAATCTTACAAGATGAAGAAAAAATTATATAAAACTATTTTCAGTATTTTCCATTATTGTAAAGTATAAAATGGTTATTTGTTACAAAATGTGGGATTATTTTTCTAAAGGTTCATAGCACACAAGAAAATTCTTCAAGGAACACAGCATACAGATAACGCTGTTTTAAAAATCCAGCTTATAAGTAAATAAGCAACAAGTCCTTGATCTCAGGTCCACACAAAATAGCCATCTGCCTCTGCCCACATGACAGAGGATGTTATCTCAAAGGGCCAGAATTTCTTAAAGCAAGTCTAGTTCCCTAAAACAGTGACCTTCAAGTTTTTTCAATCATACAACTTGAGCAGTAAAAATATTTGTACATGTACCTAATATAAGTACTATATTTATTTATCTGCAAATTGTAGGTAAGTGGTGGCTCAGGCAGTAAGGAATCTGCCTGCAATGCGGGAGACCCAGCTACAATCCCTGCGTCAGGAAGATCCCATGGAGAAGGCAATGGCTGTCCACTCCAGTATTCTTGCCAGAAGAATCCCACAGACAGAGGAGCCTGGCAGGCTACAGTCCATGGGGTAGCAAAGAACAGGACACGGCTAAAGTGGCTTAGCACACATGTCTCTATCACTAGCTAATATCACAAGGCTTAATATACACCTCGAGTGAGGTTTATCACAAAGGCCAGTGGAGAACAAGGCAATGTCTTCTTGATAACTTCAACATTGTTTCTGCCAACTTTATAGTCTTATCTGATTAGACTTTCATGATATATTTGACAATAGGCATAGATCAGGTTAGGGACAGTGCTATTTTCCTGTTGTTCAGTGCAGTTCGTCACTTAGTCATGGCCAGCTGTTTGCGACCCCGTGGACTGCAGCACACTAGGCTTACCTGTCCACTTAGACTTATGTTATTATCTTCAACACACTCTTTTTTTTCTTTGCAGAGTTCTTAAGCCGTTTGGTGAGGGTTCATTTAATTAAAATGAAACCATGCAATCTATATATCCTCACAAGGAGCACAAATAAGAATATTATAGTATTTTGAAAGCAGACAAGTGAAAGAAGGTATTATCCTCAGCCTGTGTGAGTGCGTGTGCACGTGTATGTGTGTACGTGTGACGCTCAGTATGCCTTAGGTGACCCCTTATGGTCTATGTGCGTGGGACCAACAGACATGCAGACCTAACAAGCAAGTGTGGATCACTCTTTGTGTTAAACGTAATCAAAGCGTGACTCGTTTCTCATTTTTAGTGAAGATACATGCAGACATTCCAATATTTCCTTCTTGTGTCCCTGATGCATCATTTTGCACTTCCTGAGCTGCCCAGTCCCCTCCTCTGGGAAACAGGGCCATGTCCTTATAGTCTGAGGTGCCACTGGGGGCCACGTCTATGGGTCAGTTGGTGGGGTGTTGATCCTCCTCTGAGTCAGGTCACCTACAGAGACCTCAAACTTTGCATCATGGCAACAAAGACTTCGGAAACATCTCTAGAAGGGAAAGAACGCGATGCATGAGGTTTTGAATCAGCTCTCCCTCACCTTTAGCCACAGGACAACCATTCATCCAATTTCTGAGCATTGAAAATAAAAATAGTGGTTGTAGGCTAACTGACCTCTCTGGAAAAATCTATTCATAAGGCAAAAGAAGAAATTAAGAAATAACCATATATGATTGAGGAAGGGGATAATGGTATCTTTTTTACGTTATTGTTCCTTCTTCCCACAGATCTTGTGATGGAGTTATGTTTCATGCTACTCCACAACACATATTATCATTGGCTGCAATGTGATGTGTTTGCATGTGTCTCTTTCCCAAGATTGTAGGTTCCTTGAGGCAGAACCAATACATTTTTGCAGCCTCAGTGCCTAGCATGGTGCCTGGTATAGGAGGTGCTCAATAAATGTTGTTAAATGAATACATTCTTGGGGATAATTAGAACAACCTGTAAGGATCTGATGCTGTAACTAAAGCACTTAGCTCAGGGTAATTTCTCAATAAATATGCTTATTCCTGTGTAAGATTATATAACTGCTCAATCACTGAGCAATTTTATTGATATTTTTCGATGTGCTAAGTCACTTCAGCCATGTCTTTGCAACTGCATGAACCAGGCTCCTCTGTCCGTAGCATTCTCCAGGCAAGAATATAGGAGTGGGGTGCTGTGCCCTCCTCCAGGGGATCACCTGGACCCAGGGACTGAAACTGCATCTCTTGTGTCTCTGGCACTGGTAGGCTGGTGCTTTACACTCGCACCACTCGGGAAGCCCTAAAACCAAGGTACTATCAGAAGTGAGATTTGAGTCCATGCCTTGAGGGAAGACTACAACCTGAATGCAATGCCTTAGACCACTAGTTCATCCTGACTTCGCTATTTTTCAATCGTGCTTTGTAAACGGCAAAACAGTACATTAACTTATGGTTTTTGAACTCTTCAGTTTCCACTGTGGAAACTAATCTCCTGAGAAAATCAAGAGTCCTGAGCATGCACTGGCCCTGTTACCACTCTGTTACCACTCACCCCACACTCTGGGGTGGCCTTCTCTGTGCTTAGAAGGCCACTTTGAAATTAGATTGCATGTTACACAGGTAAGGTATAATACATATGTATAGTTTTGTTCCCTCTACTCTTGCACCCCTGATTCTAGAATCAGCTTTATAACATCATTCCTAGTTAGCTCCTTTGATTCTGCTACATCTGCTATTATTCCATAGAAGTAGTCTGACCAGTGACCCATCATTCTGCAGATCATACACTGAGATTCCAGAGGTTTCCATACCCCTTCAATGGTCCCTTCTGGAACATTCACTAAGCATCTGGTTCCTATTTCAGAACCCCTATCCCTTACACAGGGCTTCCCTAGTGGCTTAGACAGTAAAGAATCGGCCTGCAATGTAGGAGACCCGGGTTTGACCCCTGGTTTGGGAAGATCCCCTGGAGAAGGGAATGGCTAGCCACTCCAGGATTCTTGCCTGGAGAATCCCATGGACAGAGCAAGCTACAGTCCATGGAGTCACAAAGAGCTGGACACAACTGAAGGGACTTAGCACATCCCTTACACAGCAGTGATGAAAATTATTTTCCATCCATCCTATAATAATGTGTTTTCCCTTATGTCCACGATGTGCATGATATTATTCTATCAATAGATATGGGATATACAACAGTGAACAAAACAGACACAAATTCATAACCTCATGGAGCTTACATTCAAGACAAAATAAATAAAATGTATAATGTGAGATAGTGTATGCTCAGTCACTTCAGTCGTGTTGCGACCCCATGGACTGTAGCCCTCCAGGCTCCTCTGTCCGTGAGATTCTCCAACCAAGGACCCACTGGAGTGGGTGGCCGTGGCCTCCTCCAGGGGATCTTCCCAACCCAGGGATCGAACCTGTGTCTCTTATGTCTCCTGCATTGGCAGGCAGGTTCTTTACCATTAGCGCCACCTGGGAAGCCCACCAGATAGTGATAAATGCTAAAGAAAAAAGCAAAGCAGACAAGGGAGACGGGGAGTTTGGTGGGGGTGGGAAGTGGGTTACACGTGTTAAAAGGAAAGTCAGGTGAGGTTTCACTGAGACGGCAACATGTATACCTAACCTGCAGGAGGAGAGGACGGAACCAGGAGAATATTGGAGGAAGAGCTTGCCAGATAGAGGGACCAAAGCTGCAGAGCTGAGACAGGGAGGGTGGCGGGGACTGGGAACCGTGATCAGAGGAAAGAACGGCAGGAAACAAGGAACGAGCCGGATACAATGGGGCTGTTGGTTGTGAATTTATTTGGCCTATAGTTTGAGTGAGACAGAAGTCAACGGAGGAAGAGGAACGACATGAACTCACTTATGCTCTAACCCAATCATGCTGCTGCCACGTCCATGGGGAAGGGGGACTTAGGAAGTGGGGAGACCAGGGAAGCGGGTGTTACAGTAACCCAGATAAGAGATGATGGGGCCTCGACCAGGTGGTAAGGAGCGGTGGAGGTGGCGAGAAGTAGCCAGATTCTACATATCTTTTTAAGGTAGAAAGTACAGGATTTACTGACAGATTCAAAGCGGGGGTGAGAGAAAGAAGCACCCAAAATTGAAGGCCTCAGATGAGCCACTACCCTTTAGCCTCCTGTAGAGAGCTAGGAAATATGTGTTCCTTGCAGCCTTTGCCTAAACCAAAGCCAATTTTCTAAACTTAGCCTTTCTTTTTTAACCATTGCTCAATGCATGCATTTCTTGAAAAGTAAGTATATTTGAAGTTTCCAAATAGTCTAACAGTACATAAAATATATGATGATTCTCTGCAATGAATACCAATCGCTAAAATGCCTTGCTTCCCACAGAAATTCTACCAGCAAAATTAGAATTGCAATTTTATTCTTCCTCGGTTTTCTGGTTAAGGTTTCATTTAAGCCCTGGGCTTATTTTTCAAAGCCCTATAAACATTTTACACACCTACTCATATATTATCAAAGTCATTCTGAATTCAGTCTACAGTAAAATTAATTACCATGTCATAAGTCTGTCACATTTCAAGAGAAATCATAAATATTTACTCAGACCTGTTTCAATGTCACTTTGCAATGAAACAATATTGGCAGCAAATTTCTTTGTATTACAGTATATTCTTTAGTTGGAAGATTTCCATGTAAATATATCCATAAAGTTTTCAGAAGACCACATCAACATGCAGAGAAGCTAGTAAATCAACACTCATCTCTCTTCAAAAATCCAAAGGCTTATAAAATCCATATGCATTTCCAGTTCCTCCTGGGACCCCACTATGGCAGCAGTGGAAACAGAAGCCAAGCCTGGGAGTGAGACAAACTGTTAAGTGTTTAGGAGACTGACAGTAGGAAAGCTGCCATGATAGCAGGAAGTGAAGTCCTTGCAGAAGAAGGCAGTGCAAGGATGACAGGCTGGACCTACATGAGCCAGGATTTGAGCGCAGTCTGTACCCAGAAATCAAATCTGAAACTCACCAACACAGCGGGCCTGGAGGCAGGCAGCAGGGTGTCATGGAAAGCACATTGGATGGTGTAGGTCAGATCTCAGCTCTGTCACCTGGGCACTGTGTGACCTTAGGCAATATTATCTCTCTCTGCATCAGTTTCCTTATCTGAACTGGCTTCCCAGAGTTATGAGGAGGACTCCGTGTAAGAGGTTTAAAACGAGGCCTAATACACACACATATATGATAGATCAATAGATATAGATAGATCAACCTATACATAAGCATACACACACATAAATATGTATATATATTATATGATACATGTATAGTACTCATACCCTAAAGGCTCAATCATGCCCAACTCTGCCACCCCATGGACTACAGCCCACCAGGCTCCTCTGTCCACGGGGTTCTCCAGGCAAGAATACTGGAGTAGGGTGCCATTTCCTCCTGACCCAGGGGTCAAACCCGCATCTCTTGCATCTTCTGCATTGGCAGGGAGGTTCTTCACCACTACGTCACCTGAGCAGCCACACACATATACAGATAGCATAGAATACATAGTTAAACTCAAAAGGACTGAATTTTTTAAAACTTATTAAAGTATAGTTGATTTACAATGTTGTGTTAATTTTCACTGCACAACAAAGTGATTCAGTTATATATATATCCTTCCCAGGTTGTGCTAGTGGTAAAGAACCCGCCTGCCAGTGCAGGAAACATGAGACATGAGTTCCATCCCTGGGAAGATCCCCTGGAGGAGGAAATGGCAGCCCACTCCAGTATGCTTGCCTGGAGAATCCCATGGACAGAGGAGCCTGGCTGGTTACAGTCCACGGGTCACAAAGAGTCAGACATGACTGAAGCAACTTAGCACACATGAGCACACACATATATATAGATAGGTAACATAGATAGATGGATAGGTAACATAGATAGATGGATAGGTAAACATATATAGATAGATAGGTAAATATATATATAGATAGATAAGTAAACATATATAGATAGATAGCTAAATATATATAGATAGGTAAACATATATATAGATAGGTAAACATATATAGATGGATAGGTAAACATATATAGATG
>NW_024070212.1:27727351-27727580 GCF_014754425.2 Oryx dammah | reverse complement strand
ATATATAGATAGATAGGTAAACATATATAGATGGATAGGTAAACATAGATAGATAGGTAAACATATATATATAGATAGATAAACATATATATATAGATAGGTAAACATATATAGATGGATAGGTAAACATATATAGATGGATAGGTAAACATATATAGATGGATAGGTAAATATAGATAGATGGATAGGTAAACATAGATAGATAGATAGCTAAATATATATAGATAGG
>NW_024070212.1:27726749-27727341 GCF_014754425.2 Oryx dammah | reverse complement strand
GGATAGGTAAACATAGATAGATAGATAGCTAAATATATATAGATAGGTAAACATATATAGATGGATAGGTAAACATAGATAGATAGGTAAACATATATAGATGGATACGTAAATATATAGATAGATAGGTAAACATATATAGATGGATAGGTAAACATATAGATAGATAGGTAAACATATATAGATAGATAGGTAAACATATATAGATGGATAGGTAAACATATAGATAGATAGATAGATAAACATATATATAGATAGGTAAACATATATAGATAGATAGGTAAACATATATAGATGGATAGGTAAATACATAGATAGATAGATAGGTAAACATATATAGATAGATAGGTAAACATATATAGATAGATAGGTAAACATATATAGATAGATAGATAGATAAACATATATAGATAGATAGATAAACATATATAGATAGATAGGTAAACATATATAGATGGATACGTAAACATATATAGATGGATAGGTAAACATATAGATAGATAGATAGGTAAACATAGATATATATAGATAGGTAAACATATATAGATGGATAGGTAAACATATATAGATAGATAGGTAAACATATATAGAT